>NW_011948416.1:4034304-4106895 GCF_000503995.2 Ceratosolen solmsi marchali | reverse complement strand
GCTGCGCAGAAAACGGCCACATCCACGGACTGTTGTCTTTTTCTATACTGTGAGCGCCTGTGTTGACTAATGTCGGGTTTATGTAAGCGAGTAGTTCATATGCATTGGGTGTCCCCGTGTTAGCCGCGAACATTCGAATGATATATAACGGCGTGCGGCTAGTTGGAGAAAGTCGGTTCGGTCTGTTGTAGAGACGCGTACTGTTTCGTGATTGTTTAACGATTACGATCGCTGTTGCGACATTCGTTTATTATTAACTATTGTTGGCCGTTGGATAGGGATGGAATAGGAAAATTAAACGATAATCAATTGTGCCTGAATCACAATGACAGGTGGCAATTAGTAATGCGAAGGAGGAGTAAGGAGGAGGCAAGGAAATATAGTGATTCCCTGGAGCTTTAACACAAACAGCGAGTATCGTGTGACAATGCTGCCCCTATCCGAGTTTCTCTATTAAATGTTGAACGTCTAATTGTAATGAGAAAGTCGAACCGACAAGAATAATAGGAGATTGTCTAGAGAAGCCTTGGAAGTGCACTGTATTAGCAAATATTGATCGAAAATCGGCTTTGTTCAAGGTCTTCCTGGTGGTTTTTAATGACAGCTCTCCCCCCCCCCCCCAAAAAAAAAACTCCCCCTCCCCCTCCCACTAATCTGTCTACCAGATGTTTTAAATGCTTTATCGTGCGTGCGTATATGGGAATATAAAATTATCTAATTTATTCCATTTAACGTTCTTCCATAATAAAGTTGCTCAAAATATTAATTTATAATAAATTCTGCTCTCGTGCTCTATGATAAATTCATTCGATCTCTTTCAAGATTGGCAAACTGCTTTTTAATACTGTGCATTACCAATGTTTTGCTAATAATTATTGTACTTTTTACTACATTTTTAATCGACGAGTGAACTTATTTATTAGATATTCTTCTTCTTATTATTGTTATTATTATTTGTTGTTGTTGTTGTTGTTGTTGTTGTTGTTGTTATTATTATTATTTTAAGTATTCTAATTGAAACATAAATAGCAAAATATGGATAGATATATGTAAACATAAGCATGTAGATTATACATTTTAATTTTTCAAGTTATAATGAATGTTCGTGAAGTCATTGTCCGAGTTAAATAAAAGTAACTCGCAATACACTGCACGTACATTTGCAATATTCAAATTAGCCCGTCAAAGCAAATTTACGTCACTCGTGCAATTTTATAAAGAAACATATAGTTTTCTTTTTCTTTTGTTAAGATAAAATTTCCGTTTATAACTCGCGCGACATTATTATATTTTAATGTTCGCCATGGCTTTAAATGAAAAATTAATTTACATATTATTATTTCAATATTTATTTAATTTGTTTTAAAAAGAGATTTAATTTGTTTTTTTTTTTAAAAAAGGTTTTTTTTTTTTTTTTTTTTTTTTTTTATTATAAACATGCTTTATTTATCGAATCCTGGCTGCATTAGCACCAATTTTAAATGAACGTTAAACAATTTTCACCGTGATTTTTTTCTTTTTCTCTTTCTCTCCACACCAGCGTGGAAACATTAATATTCAAGAGATCTATTTTGTTATTCATTTGTTTCATAGTAATTGAAATTATTACTATTGTACGTTACTATTGTATTTATCGACTTTTCAATTGATTATCCGTGGGACTGTGTCGCGCCAAATTAACTGTTAAAAATACAAAATTGATCAACATTTTACGACAACTTCGTGCTTTATCATTACATATCGAGTGATTTCTTATTTTGCTTGCACGCCTTCGCATAGTATATGACACAAACAATACACATTCTCATAAATTGTTTATACATAAATTATACATTGGACACTTTTACGACTCTGTAAGTCAGCTCTACTCTCTCTCTCTCTAAGTCAGCTACAGGCACCTACCGATAATCGATCCCCCAAAATACGAATGATTTTCATGAATGATCGTAAGACTGTTTTGTTCTTTTAAACGCACGTTTTTAATTCTCCAAATTTAATATTCGAGAGCATTGCTAAAATCTCCTGTTAAATCGCAGCATCGGGGACAAATTATTGCTGCCAACCCAACACGGCAAGAAACTCATTGGACGTATTGGATGAGATAACCTTGGGCCAAAACAGTCCCAATTAACAATGCACCTGTCATACGATTCGACAAAGAAATGCATGAACGCGTATCAGAAGATAGAGGAGAGATGAACAATTTAATTATTAATCGGGGGTTTATATTACGTACATTATGCACAATTTATATTATAAGGTTAATTTTTTCTCCCCAGAAGATGTTGTGACAGCCATATTTTACGCGCGCGTGTGTTCGTACGTAAATGCAGAGTTGCGCATTTCTAATAGGTAATAACGATGTGTCACAACGATAAGTTTTAAACAATTTTGAAGATCCAAACTGTAAAAGGGTTTACGCTATACCTCCTGCCCACTCGAGTATAAAGAATCATCCAAAATGGTTACAATGCGATTAATAACAAAATAATAAATAGCCAATAGTGATCGAGCTCTAAGAGTCAGTGTTTTCTTGCTGCACGTACGCGCACGCACACGGAAATGAGGATAAAATGATATTCAATGCGAATGTCATTACGTTGAGTGTGTCTCGATGCTGATAGTAAATAGGTCCACTCGTTACAGTTTGGAGTGGAGGCTGGATCCTGGACTCTCCGGAATAAGCGAGATGTTTTCTTCATCGAATGCATAGAGATAATATTTGTTCGTGCGCCTGTGTGTGACTGTGACCCTTCTTGCGCGTGTGTGTTCGCGTGTGCGTGCGCGTGTGTTTTCCTCGTCAATTAATTCAATTTGAAACGATTCGTTTCAAAGTAGCTCAGCCGTAAGTTTAAACTCGCCAGTTCATAATGTAGTTAATATCTGAGATGCATTATGACTTTCTCTTAATTCTCGTTTCCTTACTTTACACGGTAATTCTTATTATGACAACGCAATATCATTCGAACAAATAGTATTCTGTTTTAAAAACTTACTGTAACCGATAGAATGAAATATTTAATTTTCTCGACTGTGCAATCGTGCACTTATGTGCAAGTTCTTGTTTTATGGACAGCGTTCATTTACTGAAAATATTGGAGGATGAAGAAACGATGGTTAAGAAGTGGATACGTTAACTAGCTTACTAGCTTTTATTTGGTCGTGTTGTCAATATTCTGTAGAGTGAGTTTAATAAATAAATTTAATTAATGGGTAGAAATAAAAATTTCTAACTTCTTTGAATGATATTGTCTTGCTCTTAAGATGGAATAAAATTAACGTCAATAAATTCTCTAACCGTGCCTTAATTAATGTTTATAGTTTCGCACGAGGAATTGTCCTTCTTATTCTTCTGACTAGTTGACAAGTCATTTATACAGATAATAACAAAACACTAAATAATGTCAGCTTCTCGTTGTTCTATTTGTTATTTCTAATATATTTGTGAATTTGACTGCTCCTTAATGCATCTTTAATTTACAGATATTAGATCATGTCGTTTTTACGTGGCTCTGCCAATTATGTGTGGTGCACGACTAGCGTACTGGGTAAAGGAGCAACCGGCGCCGTATTTCAAGGGGTGAATAAAAATAATGGCGAGCCAGTAGCTGTAAAGACGTTCAACCAAGTTAGTCACATGCGGCCTCACGATGTACAAATGCGAGAATTTGAAGTTTTGCGTAAAGTGAAGCATGAAAATATTGTTAAACTGTTAGCCATCGAAGAAGAACAGGATGGGCGAGGAAAAGTTATAGTAATGGAGCTCTGCACAGGCGGTAGTTTATTTAACATCTTAGACGATCCTGAAAATACGTATGGCCTAGCAGAGGAAGAGTTCTTACTTGTTTTGGAACATTTATCGGCTGGTATGAAGCATTTACGAGACAATAATTTGGTTCATCGCGATCTCAAGCCTGGAAATATTATGAAATTCATAGCGGATGATGGTAGCACTATATATAAATTAACTGACTTTGGAGCTGCTCGAGAATTACAAGAAGATCAACAATTTGTGTCATTATACGGAACCGAGGAATACCTTCATCCAGATATGTACGAGCGAGCGGTACTTAGGAAACCAGTGGATAAAAGTTTTGGGGCGACGGTGGATCTTTGGTCGATAGGTGTAACCTTGTATCACGTGGCAACTGGCCAATTGCCATTCAGGCCACACGGTGGTCGGAGAAATAGAGAAACCATGTTTTATATAACTACAAAAAAGGCATCCGGTGTCATAGCTGGTGCGCAAATGACAGAAAACGGCCCAATCGATTGGAGTAGAGAATTACCGCACAGTTGTCGCTTAAGTGCCGGTCTAAGGAGATACGTTACCCCTCTGTTGGCGGGATTATTAGAAGTCGATCGACAAAAAATTTGGAGTTTTGATAGATTTTTCTCCAGAGTTACGGACACTCTCTGCAGACGACCAGCTATCAACATTTTTGACGTTCATGGAGGTAATTTAATAAAAATATATTTACATCCAGAGGAGGAACGTTTTGCTGCATTTCAAGCTCACATCCATGATCAGACGAGTATCCCAGCCAGGTCTCAGATACTTCTAAAGGGTCAGATATCCATTTTACAACTAGTAGAAATCTCAACTCCTGGAAAAGGTTATCCATTGACGTCAGTGGACGAGCCATTACATTTATTCTCAAGAGAAAATAACAACGTAATGGTGCCGTTAGATTCAGAGCTTCCAAAATTTCCCATTTTTGCCAATTTAGTGTCAGTAGAGATCGACGCCAGTCAAGCCAAATCCGCTTGTTCGGTTGGACACGAGTGCAAAAGGAGAATCGACAAAATAGCAAGATGCAGCAAATTGTCTCAGGATGCAGTTACATCGTTTGTTAATTATTTAGTCACAGAACTTGGTAGAGCTCTGGAAAAGTGTCAAAGAGCCAAGGATTTCACTAAAGCCGTAGAGGATCTAGCGATAGCTATCGAGAGAGGAGAAGCCATAGCTAAGCAAGTGTTTCTAGGCATTCGTATAAATCAAGGATCAAGCTCTTCGACTAGTGTATTATCGACATCACCAACAGGATCGAATTTATCATCTGCAACGCAAAATTCTGTAGTCCCATCCTTTGAAGTGAAAAGCTGGAAGAAGGAATTGGACGTAAAGAGTAACGAACTATTCGGAGAATTGGCACCTGCAATATCTCAATTGCATCAACGGTAGAAACTAAATTTTCATTTAATTTCTAAATTATAATCTGAATTTATTTCCAAAGCACCAGAGCTAATTCTCCAATTATGTATAATAATGCCTAGTATATAATAATATCATGCTTAAATCCGTGCTTTAATTACATTAAATGTTTAAGATAATTGACATGATGATAATAATAATAATAATAATAATAATAATAATAATAATAATAATAATAATAATAATAATAATAACAATAACAATAATAATAATAATAATAATAACAATAACAATAATAATAATAATAATAATAACAATAACAATAATAATAATAATAATAATAACAATAACAATAATAATAATAATAATAATAACAATAATGAGCAGTATAACGGGCGCAACGATTAAAAGATTAAAAGTTCGTTTACGTTAAAGTCATCCTATGCATATTTTGAGAACGTTCAAGTTATAAAAAATGTACTTTCATAAAATTTTAATAATCCTTTTACAATGTTCAATTTTTAATTCGAGCATGAATCTTTTCCAATATTCTAAATCTCAATTCCTAACATATAGTTTTGTTCTCTATATAGATATGTTAAGGAAAATTGCTTGAGAAGCGAATGGGATACTAACACACGTGGATTATGGTGCCCATGGGCAAGTAAAGCAAGTCAAAAAGCCGCGACCTTGGTCGATCGCTTGAGAGATGGTTGGCAGCATCTTTTACGAGATCGAGCCACGCGAAGCCTCACGTACAATGACGAACAATTTCATGTTCTGGAGCGCATTAAAGTGAGTGTGAGATTTGGCATTTGAAAGCGAAGAATGTTTGTTTTAATGGGAAACAAGTGAATTGCAAAGTTATTGGTAATAAGCGAAACTCGATGATATTGAGTCATTAGTACTTGGTTAAGTTCTCACTTCCACCTCCTCCTCCACCACTCCACTCTACTCCAATCCCCCCTCCCCCCATCCCCCTCCCCACCCCACCCCACCCCTCCCCTCACACTGCATTATCTATGATTTGCGATTAACATTGTTAAAAGAAAAGAAAATAAAACTACCTTTACCTAGTTTATTATTGATATATTAATTATTAATATTCTTACGATGATTTATATGAATTCGTATTATAGATATATATAATTTTACCATTACTTTAATTATTCGTAAATTCATTATAATTTTAAAATTTTAAATAAAACGCGTATTAATGATTTTACACGATATTGTAAAAACTCGCGTATTAGTAATTATACATTTGATTAGGTGAGTGCACTTTAAAGTGCACTACAATATGTTTTAAGGGAAATTGAAAATGGAATGTCCGCGCGTGTGCTCGTATTATTGTTAGCTTACAACTTGCAATTGCAAATTGTAAAATGTCGGAAATTATCATTAAATTATTCATAAATATTAGAAGGGGTTAGAAGAGTTATTGTGCTCCTTGAGTAGCCGCTCTTCTACAAGAGCTCCTTAAAGCATCAATGCGCATAATTTTCAAAGTTGAAAAAAAAAAATTCTTTTAAGCTTAGTTTGCATTCTTAAGAGACATAAAATTAATCAATGTTCCCCGCGGACGTGTGAGCACAATTCGCACGTCTATAGGAGGAATTATCCAGGCATTATTGCTTAACAAGCCCGTCGGCTCGAATTTTGAAATAATTTTTGAAAATTTTTTAAAATCATTAGGCCAAGAGAGTAGTAATAAAATAATAAGCCTCTGTCGAATTGAAGGTAACCGAGACCGGACGTCGCATGAAGGATCTCCTGGAGAAGCAGGTGATCCCCGCGATAACCCAACACTCGGAATGCCTCGCCGATTGGTACAAAATGGCACAGACGGTGTTCCTTCAGACGCAGATCCTCGACAAGGACATCGACAACTACAACCGCATGCTGGAGAGCTTCTCGTTGAGCCTGTCTCAGGAAGGCAAGGAGCGATACGACCACATATGCCGTTCGATAGATTCTTGGCTGCCGAGAATGAGTCAGCAGTCCAGCAAAACTATGAATGAGTCCGAGAGCGAAGTGAACGAACTCAGAAAACGTCGTGCGATTATGGAGGAGGGCAAATGGAAGGACATATGCTCGATGCAGAAGCAAATACTCATGGTACTTTATAAGAATAATAAACTCGTCGATGAGCTCAACAATTGGACTCTCAACGAGATGGCGAGCACATCCTCCACCGAGGAGCTCCATCTTTTGACTATGGGCAATTAGCCGGAGGATTTACGAGGTCATAGCGATAAGGACTCAAAGTGCAATGACGACGCGTCAATAATCATTTCATTTAACGAACATCGTTACCTCGTTTGTTCGTCTTAATTCTTTCGCCTTAATTCATTACACCAAGTGTAGTGATTTACGATTCTGATCTGACCGAGTATATTTGGCCGTGGCGCAGTGTTATTATGCAACGATGATATTATGCCCTGAATTCGAAATTACGGACAATTTATTTATTTATTTATCACTTAATCGCTTTAAATCTGTAATATAATACGAGTTCTATTTTAACGAATTAAATATAAAATTGTGGCAGTTTTAAAATTTTATCAATTTTCTTGAGCCAAATTTCATTTACCTTTGCTAAGTATTAAAAACTATTTTTTTAACCAAAAAAAATGAATAGCAGTATTTTTTAAATACAACAAACTTTTTTCTTTTTTTTTTTTAGCTTTTAATTAGTAAATAATTAGTATGGTAAAATTTATACATAAAGCTATATATTTTTTATATAATCTTATTTATTACACGTATATTGTACGATATATATTTCTTATCGTTTCTAAACGAAATCAATGATCATTAATTTTTATTATTGTTTATGTAAATAGTTGAAAGTTTATAAATTATATATTAAAAATTCGTTAAACAATCTCTGTTAAACCTACAAAACAAAATATAACCTTACATAAATATTAATTAAATTATCCATTTTATGAAAAAATAATAACTTACATGGCCTAGTGATATTAATGGATTTATTTGTAAAATAAAATGTTACATCTCATGATAGAGCATGAAACAAATGCTTTTATTTAATATCTACACATTATATTAACAAAATATTTATCATTTTATTCCTCTTTCAGAGTTTTAATAATTTCCGTTTGCGCGCGCCTGTGTTTGTGTGTGTGTGTGTGTGTGTGTGTGTGTTTTGTTTTTAAATAATTTTTATACGATATAAACGACATTATAATTCTTACAAATATAAAAAAAACTATCTTAGCGATTTTCACATACATTGTTAATTTTAAAAGTTTATAGTTTCAATAAATTTACCATTATTATAATTATTTTGAACAAAAAAAAAGTAAACACGAATTCATGTTATTTACTAGCGTATTCAAAATAACAACTTCACACAACACCGATTTCAATTACTTTCTAATAACAATACTTAAAATTTAGAAAGAAAAATATTAAAATGAAATACAATGGCTGTTTAAATTAAAAATAAGCTATTGAGCAATAATTGTTCGATACTATTTAAACGATACTGTTTACAAGAATTAAATTATGCTTTAATACTTTGGTTAAAATGTACGTATGAAAGTTGTGATATTGTTTATTTATAAAGAGTAGAAAAAATTTTTATTTTGAGCAATATTGGTGGCGAATAGTAATTATTTTTACATTAAATTATAAATTATATTAATTGGATTAAGAAGAGTAGGCACTAACGCAAGACTGAATTAAAAACTATATTATAACAATAACAAAATTGTTTTTATTTTAGATTATAAAATGACAGATTAGCTTATAAATAATGTTTTTAACATATTAATGTATATACAATAATAAAATGTTGATTTCATTTTAAAGAACAAGGTTGGCTACTTCTTTGGTGTTAGCTAACAATGTCTGTCTCTGTTTATGTTTCTGTTCTTTGTGTTTCTCTTGAGTATCTATAAAATATTGAAATAATTCCTGGAAATCGATTGTATCTCTTATAGATTCTGATTTTGTTTGAGGCGTTTTTGTTTCACGATTGGAATTTACAGGCACAGCCGATAGTCGACGATGTAACATGAAAAAAGCTTCGCTTTGTGGTAGAATCATAAGAAGGCCATACAAAGCACAGACTAGAGATTCGTTCTTTTCCAAAAGTTCTAGTCGCAAATCTTAAAAGTATATTGGTATTAGTACTATAATAATAATGTCATAATATATTTTTAATGTAACGTGTAAAATTAGTGAAATATTAGTAAAATATTACATGTGAAGATTGGTGATTCAATAAGTTGTATTAATTTATCAACTTCGGTTAGAAATTCTACGGTAACTTCAATGTTTCCACTAAAATTTATAATTATTAAAGAAGATATGCCCATTGATATAGTAACAAAATGTAATTTTATTTAAAAATATTGTTTCTCAAACATTTGTAATCGACTACAAATATTATACATTAATCAATACATTAAAAGGATACAAATATTTAACAAGATCGCAGGCATGACCGTAGTTTTGTGTGAGTAGACACAAAGACATGGTTGCTACAGGATTGTGGCACCACGACTTGTATAATTGAATAAATACTTGGACACTTTCCTAAATTAAAAAAAAAAACTGAAATTATATAAATTTGCAATAAAATTATTGGATACTGTGCGTTGCTATTCACCTCAGTCTTCAGATCCTTCAATTTATTTCGTAATTCAAAAAGTTCGGAGCTTGTCAATAAAATTGTATGAAGAGATTGTGCCATGATAGCAGCAAACCTAAGATTTTGCTCTTCTCTCAAGATCTCTGCTAAAACCTTAAAAATATGTTCCGGATTGAGCAATACGCACAATTCTCTTATAATAAATGCACCTCTATCTTCCAAGAGGTGTCTATCAGTTGCAAATAGTCGTAATAAATTCACCATAAACTTAGTAAAATACTTATTTTCTTCAATATTTGTAGACTTTAAGTTAATCAGTTCGGACATAACGACTAATGTTTGTTGAACAACTTCCTCCGAATTGTCGCTTAAAACTTTCATCAGAACAGGAAATAATTCCTCATTGTGAAGGTACATTTTGTCTGGTAAATTCATTAACAAGTGGCATATCCATTTTAGCACGGTTACTTTTGTTTGAACAGGTATTTGTTGCAGCATTAAGTGTTTTGTCAAAACTTCAATGATACTAGAGAGATCAAGGCTATCGGTTATTGAGGGCTCTTTGCTATTTGAAATTATCAATTTATAAAGACTATCATTTACATGAGTAGCGGTTTCTTTTATTATTTTACGAGTGTCGCCATCATAAGATAAACAAGTTAATATTGCTATAAATATACCAGAAGTATAAGGCAAGAGATTTTGACCCGACAATCGAATGAACTCGTCCATCCAAGTAATCGCAGTCAATTGGAGAAGTTCGTCCGAACTTTGTGCATGTAAAATAAGTATATTTATCATTCCTGCAAAATCTACTCTCGACGGATCCAACTTGATGCTATGAAGAAATTCCATGAAAACTGTCTCAGCGGATCTCTTTATCTCTGGTATTGGATCTTCAAGAATTTTAAATAAACCATCAAGAATATCTGTTAAATAGATTACCATGTCAATATCAGGTACTGAAATCAAAACTAATATCCATGATATAATAAATTGCCGTCCAAATGGATTCTTTGTATACATCCTTTCTCTAAGAACTGATATAAAGGCTAATAGATCAAAATCATCGCTCTCTGTGACAATATCCTATAGGCAAAAAACTTTTTTTAGTCCAATTTATAATTATATTAAATAGATTATCGATGTAACAGTACGTTTTATTGTTTTATAGTTTTACGTGCAGTAATTTAATTTTGTTTTGTTTTAACTATGTATATTAATATCGCCTCTAGTAAAATTAAGATTTAATAAAATCGATGTAAAACTTTCACATTTACTTGATTTTACTAGGTGGCAGTGCTCTTAATATTAAATAATAACGACGTAGTTACGCATACCTTCATCAGTCTATCTAGTAATTCGGTAGCATTTTTTACACTTTGATCAGAATCGCACATTGATTTGCTCAAAGCTCCAAAAATGTCAGTAAAATATGGTAAAATAGCACCTCTCGCCACCTTCACAACATTATAAAGGCTCTCGCAGGCACAATACCTCACTCTAAGATCCGAATCATTGAAACAAACTAAAATTGGAGGAATAAATTCTTCCATGTACTTTGCAGTATTGGCACTTCCCAACCCAACTGCCATCGCACCCAATCCAATTAAACCTCCCTTACGACCATGTGGATTATGAGATGTAGCAAAATCTTGTCCCAATACTTTAAATAATCGCTTTATCTGAGCCGTGTTGTTGTGTGCAGCAAAATCTTTAACCATTCTTAAGAACAATTTTAATTATATTAAACACTTTAACATTGTAAATTAATAGAAAACATAAGAAACACCATTTACAAAATTAACAACACAAATTAATCTGTATTTAGCTGTTGTATTTAAAAATTTTTCAAATTAATGCATAAATAAAGTAAATATCACATAACCTTACTTATCAATTTCCAGAGCGGCAGCTTTTCTTTTTTCATAAAATTTATCATTTAATGATTTAACGCAAGCTGTACTTAACGGCGCGTAGTCTTTCTCCGTCATTTTATCTTCTTTTCTTTTAATAATTCTAGCTTATTTGAAGCTTGTTTTGGCCGTTTAAATTACAACACCCAGGCTCAGCTGATTTGAAAAAAAAGAAACAAAAATAAGGAAAAAACGCGAATGAACGTTAAAATTTGTAACAAATAATGCAATTTCTTACTTATACTTCTATTACCGTATTATTCATTTCATATTAGTAGTCTATCCACTTAAAATGCATGTAATTTAAATTGAAATCCTGTAAATTCACTCTAATTTCGAATACAAACATCAATGAGAATTTTGTTCCATTTCATTTGAATTAAAAAATTTGATTTATTTTCTAATACTTGAGCATTTAAATGCGATTGAATTTATTTTCTCAAAAGAATCAATGTTTAATTAACGGGGGTAGACAAGGAACGTATAAAATCTTATGTTTGAGCTTCACTCGCTACTTGCTTGACAATTTCAAATTTATTTCATATTGCATTTTCCATCGTCAGCGTCATTCTTCGACTTTATCAGTGAATACTTTTCATTAGTAACTTATGTTAACGTAAGTAGGATAGATAGGTAGATCGGTTTCACAGATTAATTAGTACTTGACAATGCAATCTGACACAACATGTCAGATGAATTTTTATTAAATTCTATGAAGTTTATTAGGCGATTAAAATAGGCCGAAACGTTAGCCAAGTGAGAAACAATCGTTAACGTTCTACGGCATCGTCAATGCATTGGTAATTTGACATTCGCTGAGTTTAAAATATTAAATTCTAAATTCACTTTCTATGCATTTAACGTTATTCAGAAAGTAAATTACATTAAAAGCTAAATTAACTAAAATTATAGCAGAAACTAAACCAAACTAAGATGATTGTTATAACATTCGAGAAAATTTGTATTCTTTATTATATTTAAAATGAAAGATTTATGTGGAATTTCGCAATAATCGAAGAAAAAGTTTGGTAAACTTTTGGAAATATAATGCTACGAACAAAGCTCCAATATAAATTGTTAATAAATAAATTTATATATACATAAATATTATTCATAATATAGTGTAACCGGATGCATTGAATAAATTAATTTAATATTACACTAATTAATTTTGCATACCGATTTAGCCGTCGTTTTAATTTTGAGATTTTTTGTTTGGACTCGACTCCTTTTAATTCTGAATATAATATACGTTTATATTGTATTATTTTTGATAAATTTCTAGTGCAATCATAGCGCTACTTTTTTCTAATTCTCTTTTGGAGCATCAGCGAGGCCACGTAGATGTAAAATGCAGAGAATAACATGTCAAACGTATGTTGAGAAAGCGTTTACAATTCATTTTACGTTTACAGCGAAGCGTTTACAATTCTAATTAAGCACGCATAATATACATATTGTAATGACGCACTTCCTCTTACAAATAAACAATTGAATGATGTGAACTATGTATAATCTTTTTTACTTTTTCATTTCAGTAATATAAGCTTACGTCTCGTAATATTAGACAAAAGAGTAAATGTATTTAATTGTAAAAATTGTTGATTATAGGAATTAATGAAAAATAAAGCTAAAATTATTCAAATATTTTATCAAAATATTATTTGATTAAAAATTCATTGTATAAGAAAGAAAAAAAAATAAATAAATAATAAGAATGCGTGTAATAAAAATAATAATTTTAAATTTAAGACATTGGAATATAAATAATATATGCCGTGTGTGGTAGAGGCCAAATTTGAATATTTATTCATAGAAATTAGGTATAATATTGATAATTAATAAATCAGTGGCGTGAGGCACCTATTTTACTTTGGCATTAGCTTACGCGGACGAGATGGGCGACGGAACTCGTCGCGTCATCCTTCCTTGTTCACGCGAACGCACACACGCGCGCCCACGCGCCCACGCACCCACGCACCCACGCACCCACGCACCCACGCATACAACGACAAGCGCTCATCGAAAACAAGCTCAGTCGTAATGACCGAATATACGTCGGTCGAGCAGCGAATTGATTTTGTAAATTTAAAAAATTCTCAATCGTCTTTTGGTAGTTCGTTGTGACCTCCTTCCACCGTCTTATCCGACTGTTAAAATACAAAAGGAAAAAACAAATATCGATGCCAGCGACCAATGTTTTTATACGAAAAGTCGTTATTTTTTCTCCTACAATATTCCACGATTGTTTGTTTCCATTCTCCTTACTTGTTATCAATAATAATTGTAAATTTTAAATGCTAAACCATCCGGCAAATAATATTTAGAAATTACTTTTTATTTTTATAATAGAATATTCAACATTTGTATTTTGATTATTTGAAATACTAATTTCATCATTGTTAATGAATATTTTACATAATGTTAAATTTAAAAACTCATGAATATTTGATGAAAACGATTACTTAAATTATCAAAAATATAATAAACAATAATAGACTACATTATTAATTTGTTAATATAATAATTTATGAAATAATGAGTTCTCAAACTATTATAATTCGGTAGAAAATTTGGTAAAATATTATTTATAAATAGATTTACATTAAGTTAAAATAATAATGAATTTTTGTTTTTTTTAAGAATTTTAATGAAATATTCGTCACTTTAACACGATCACAATAAAAAATGTAAAATAAAGGCAAAAATTTTATAAATCCATATGATTAAAAGGTATTTAAAATTTTTTAAACTATAACGAAATTACATTATGTTAAAATTGATTATAAAATTAAAGTTACATTGTTTTTTTTTTTTTTTAAGTTTTAATTATTATTATAATATTAATTAAAGATGTAATTCATTCGTAATAAAATAACATCTATCCATAAATGTGTATTTGTTTAACTAGTTTAATTAACATATACGAGATAAAAATTGCTGTATCTGAGCAATTGTTTTTACACTTATTGTATTCACGATCATATTGTTAATAAATATTTAAATCGTTCTACCTCTCTATTATTTTACATAAATAATAATAATATATTTTTTTTTTTATATTAAAGAGAAAAATAGAAAATAGTAAGAATAATCATCATTGACTAGAATATTAGAAAAAACACTTTAAAACATTGTACATTTTTTAATTACAGAAAAGTTTGACAACACAATGATCAATAATAATTATAAGAAATGCTTTATTCCTAGTTAAAGTAAATTTATATATAATAGTTATCAAATTCTATCAAATTTTAAAAAACATTAATAAATTAATTATATTTCTATAAGACATAAGTATCTATGTGTTTTTAAATGTTTGCTATGGGCGTAATTTAAGACTATAATCTTGTACAATTTATTTATAATGTAAATTTTATTAAACCAATATATATTTTATTCGTAACTTATAAAAACTAAATAACTTATAAAATTTAATGAAAATTAGATGTAAAATTATAATATATTTTACAAATATATTATCTAAATGCAAATAATTTAAAGCTTCAAAATACGAAATTTCTAAAAATTCAAATCTTAGATATTATATTTTAACGATAGAGAATTAAAATGTAAAAAGAAATATACCTAAGAAAAATGTTTCAAGCCTTTTTATAAATGGAGTTATTTATACTTGCATACACGCATACACGAAAATATAAATTTAATAAGTTAATTCGATATATTAATTAAAATATAATATAAACGATGCGAGAAAAATAATTTTGAATTTCATTATCCTCATAATATTTTTATAATTAAACAAATTGTTGAAAACAATGCAAAAATAGATATAAAGTAGGCAGACGATATTGACTTAATGCAGTAATTATGAAAATTAAGAAATTTTATTTCATTTGATAAATATGAGTTTAAAATGATTTTTAAATTTAACATTATACGGTTATAACAAGTTAGAGTTTCATTTCATCTCTCTCTCTCTCTCTCTCTCTCTCTCTCTCTCTCTCTCTTTCAATAATTTTTCTAGTATTAAATTATATGCAAATATCAAGTTATTACATCCTTACTACAATTTTGAATAACGTTCATCAGTACTTTCAGCCGATATACGATCAGCACTTATACGATATTCATAGACGATAAATAAAAGATGATTTTATTAATAATCCCAATGATGAAATATTTTTATCTCAAAAATGCTAAGTTATAAATTAAAAGAAAAAAAAATCTCATTCGTTGTTGAAATTGACTTGATATATTGTCAAATTTCTTTCGATCTGTACTGTATTACTAATGAATTTGTTATGTCGAATAATAAGTTTTCGGTTATATTCTATTAATATCATAATTAAAAGTAATTAAAAATAAAAATTTTTGTTATATCGTGAATAAAAGCACAAAATAAATTTTAAACGTATTTATGTGCACAATTAAGTATTTACGTGTTTGTACATATAATTATTTACTTATTCTTAAGGAGCTTAATATATCAAATAAAATCTGTTAAAAATTGTAAAAAAAGTACTTTTTAGAATTTTTGGATTAAATAATAAAAGCGAATTATACTTATAAATGCCTATAATAGTTAATAAATAATAGAAATATTATTAATATTTAATATTTAATTGATTATTGAAAAAGAGATCAAATAACAATCTTCTGTTAAAAATAAACTTATCCTTGTAAAAATAATTTGTAAACAAAAATTAATTTAACACAATGGGAATTGTCGATAGTTAAATTTTCAAATTGCGATTCTAGATTTTAAGATACTAATAAGTTTTTTTTTGATTTTCAAAAATGAATAAATATAAACTGTATTTATTTACAACAAAATTTTGTTTAAGAAATTAAAAACATTTAATGAATTGTTAATTGTTCAATATATATATATACATATATATATATATATATATATATATATATATATATATATATGTTTCAAACATCAACTGCATATCATTATTTAATTTTTCTTTTTAATCTAAAACATTATTACGAAGAATAATTACAAACAGAATTTATAAATTTCTAATAGCAAAAAAAATCTAATAGCAACATAATAAAAACGGTCCAATTTGTCAAATGCCGTTTAAATATATAGTAAATTTGAATATTTTTGTCAAAATCATATTTCCCAAGAACAGAATAGATCCAGAACAGATAATACTAATATTTCTAAATAAACGCGTAAAGATAATGCATTGATCAAATGATTATAATTATGCGTATCAATTATGTATACATTAATTTGCTTACGTACACTTATGAAGTATTAATTATTATAAATTTGTACTTTAATTATTATTAATTTAACTATAATATAGTAACTATACTATATTTTACACAATCCATTGTTATTAATAATAGAAAAATTTGCATTTGCTTTCATAAAATAAAAGTTTTAAACTGAAAACAAATTTTTGAATTTGATTGAATTTTTGTTTTAACTAATGAAAGTAAAAAAAAAAAAAAAAAAATGAGCGGTAAAAAAAATAACGAGGTGCTTGATTGTAATTGAAGTTATTTAAATCTTCATAGACGTGTGACAATAAACAATGTATTATGTTATACACATATACAAGGATTTATGGCATAATTAAACCTTTTGTAAATAAATATTTTACAAATTAAAACATAATGAATTCTTGATTCTATATCAAATAAAATAAAAAAATCAAGGATAATAACAAACTTAATTAAATTCAAATTAGAGTATATTAAAATCACAGGCAAATATTAGAATTAAATTTGCTCGAAAAAGTTGTTAATATGACCGCCCTCGTAAACGCTTTCTAGCCTGATTAATGAAATAAACAATTAAAATTATATTATTTTATATTTATGGATGAAATTTAAATTATATCTATACAATTTTTAGTTTGTCGCTTTTTCTTTTGGATCATAATCATTCTCTTCTGACTTTAAATTTACAAAGAATTTGCAATAATAAAGATTGGCTGCATCTCGATAGCTTTGTTTTTGCTATTGAAATTATTAATTAACAACCAAATTATTATTATGCAATAGTAATCGCATACAATTGTTTATATTATTTTATATGGAACTAACTATGTCATCATGATAATTGAAATTCAGATTTTAGCCATAGACACATCTTTCTCATTAAAAAAAAATATCATTAAACTTTCAATTGGAATGTTAAATCATTTCCTATTAAATGTTTGTTGATTTGCTTTAAAATTGGATAGTAATTGAGTCGGTGTTATTTTTAATGTAAAGGATTATCTAAATAAATAAATTTTAATTGACCAGGTGTATTGCGTGTTTATTGTGATTTATTTTCTCTATTTTTATCGTGCGGACGAAAATTTCAAAAACTTTCAATAACGTAAGATGGAAATTACTTTCGTTGTTACTAAACAGTATTCATTGTTGTTAATTTGCTTTGTAAATAATTTCTACAAACGCTATGAAGAAATGTATAATAAAAATATGTGATGCCGTAGGACACAATGTAATGAAATGTAAATATAGAAATAAATATAAAATATAAAAACAATAAATGACAAGTGGATAAAGTTGATAAGTAAAAATACGAAAAATAAGGAGTTTATTTGTTTGAAACCGTTAATGTTACAATAATATAAAATGGGTATAAGAAAGTAATTTTCAATCTTAATACGATTAATTCTATGAGGGTTTTGTTACTACGTAAATAGTAATTACAATAGAGAATTTAAAAATACTTTATTATGATACTAGAACAAAATAACAATTTATTAATAGTAATGTTTACATTATATATGCATGCGATATGTGATCTTTCGAATAATTTCATAAATAATGTGCTTCAATTTTAATGCTTTATATTATAACACTACTGTTTCTCCTTATATATATATATATATATATATATATATATATATATTGTTAGAGACTTGGAACATTTTATCACAGCTGACGGTACTACTTTAGATAGTACTAGGTACTGGTACTCGCAGGTTTATCACGTGTGGTACATGCACTAGTCGTACCTAATGGCAAAACAAATAGTAGAGAAGGTAAAATTAAAATATTTACTAGGAATATGTATGCCGTCGAGTAAAACGTATGCATCAAGAATTCAAATTCCTGTATACGAATACGATGAATACTTACATATGGTACGAGACTGTTTTTAATAACCTTTAAGCGTCTTTTGATGTACATAATTTTTTGAGGTTATCGTTTATGTATAAACATTTTTCGTCTTTTTATATTTAGCACTTTAAGAAAAATAACTTCATATATGCTCATGACCCAGATAGAGTTTGCAAAGTCGGAGACACCGTTTTGGTACAAAATTTGGAAGAAAAACTGACCAAACTCATCACACATAAAGTAAGATTTATGTTAAATTTCTATAGTATTATTAAAAAAAATATTACTGCATAAAATAATTGATTATACAGTTGATAAATGAACCAAAAATTATTAAAATTTCTTATTTAAAATTAATTTTTATTAAATTGTACAAGGAGGTGGGATTATTAATTATACAATATATTTGAGTACTTTTAATACTTTATACACAAAGATTCATAATAAAGTAAAATTTTTCGATCGATCAACAATACGTGGTGTATATTTCTATAAAATATAAAATAGTACTTAAAAACAAAGTTATTTGGATATTCTAATCGCTATATTAACATATCATATAGTAAATTGAAACTTACTGTTTTAGGTTATTGAAGTTATTTATCCCGTTGGAGATATCACTGATCCAATTACAGGTAAAAAAGTTGCAGGTAGCGTATACAGAGATGACATCGCAGAAATAAATAAATTGTACGGCGAATCAGAAAATGCCTTTAATTATGATAAAGCACCACCTAAAGGATATCTAGAAGATAAAAAAGATTTTACACAAAAACCAGTTTATAAAAAGTATTATGAAGATCCAAACGATCCCCAACCTTACGGTGTTTAAAAATTTATTGGATAATAGAATTAATTAAGATTGTAAAAAAAAATGTTTTCTTATTAGTTATAATATTAAATAGAGTTTTTTTTTTATTTATACCTTGTATTATAAGTTTTATGAAATTGATAAACAATTTTTAATTGCGTCTTGTCAAATATTTATTTTAAATCTTTCAAAATTATATATCTTCTATTTTAAAACCAACGTTCATGAAATGGTCTAAACTTTTTCAGTCAATTCATACAGATTATTTTTAATCTCATAATTTTCATATTTGTAATTATAATTTAAACTAAAGATCTTGACGCAATACCCATCATCAATTTCAATGTCAAATAATTAAGAGATACTGAGCATTATTAATGATAATAATTATAATGTTTAACTTATGTAACATTTGGAAATTAAATTTAACGATTCGAGTAATTTTGAATAACACTTAGTATTGTCTAATTAAATTAACTTAAAATAATTTTAACAAATAAATTGTACTTCTTAATGTAATTCTCGTATTTTAACTCATCATTTTTTTTTTATTAATTATAAGTTTTTATTAACTACTGATACCAAATATTAGGAAAGGGTATCGTTTATTATAAGACTTTCTTTAGTAATGGAAATCTGTCTATTTTCTAAATATTCGCCACTCAAGATGTTATAGATATTAAATCCAGTAATGTATTTAACGTTTGGTGTTGAGCAACCTTTTGTACATTTCTTATTTTTTCGTACAATTATTACGTATAGCGTGTAAGAATGAAATAGTATCAAACTATTAGAACATGAAACTAATAATTTTATGTTTCTACTATGAAATTTATTAATACTGTTTGGTTTATAATTTTGAATGCACGCAGTTGAATTCTTATTTACAGTAAAAAAAAAATCATAAATAAAGTTGAAATATAGTATAAAGATGTACATTGTATTCCTCCTTAAAATATGAAATTTAACTAAAATACTAAGAAAACATTAATGAAAAAGATTGTTGGTTTTAGTAATTTAAAGATATAAAAAGGAAAAGCATATAATCAAATCGATCAAATTAAGTTTAAGCAAAAAACGCGTTATAAATTAAATAAATAATTAATTTAGCGTATTCTAATCTAATGACAAACCAATAAAGCTTCACTGAATACATAAGATCAAATTAATATTTGTAATTGATGATAAATTACTAAATATAATAAATTCTTAAAAAATACTTAAGTGATTTTCAATTATTTAAGTATAATTTTTATCCAATCAAGCAAATATTAAGAAAATCATATAGTTTATATTTTTGGAGCCCTGACGATCTCTAAAAATTGTAATGAAATCTGTAATTTATACAATAAAATTAGGTGTAAAATAAAAAAGCAATACAATTTTAATAAAAAATCTAATAAAATATAGATATAAAATATTTCATTTCATTGTTTAAAATAAATGAAATGCTTAAAAGTTAATTTTCATACGATTTATAATAAAAGCCATACGTAATCACCTGTAAAAAATTTTCTCTTTAGATAACTCTTCAACACTTGAAAAATCTTATTATGTAAATATATTTTCTTTCCATTATTCAATAGACTTTTTTTTAATCTACAAGTATGTACTCTCATTCTCATAGAAAAGGTAAACTTTCACTTTGTTGTCCTATCACACTCTTAAATTTTACAAATTTTCTATTATAACAATTTTTTAAACATATTCTCATTCAACAACATCAATCAGACATGAATTCCCTTTCGAGGGCCGCACCCATTGCATTCCATTCGCGTTCATCCTCCATGTCTTCGGTTTCAAGATCACAGACGGAATCCTGAGAATTATCTCCAAGATCAAGATCATCGGGTAAAGCTTCACCTCGTCGAAAACGCGTCACTGGGTCATCCTCTTCTTCATCATCATCGTCATCGACATAACATTGTGTCTTACCATCGTCGTCTGTGGACTTACTACCGATGCTATCATTGTCGCTGTTTTTTCTTCGTTTCTTTAGAGATGGAATTTCATCATAATCTACAATTGGTTCATGATAATTAGTATTTATTTTATTTAAAACGTTTATTATTATTATTATTTTTTTTTTTTTTTTTTGAGTACCAAAAATTCATTCTTTGAAGTACTTATAACACATAAAAAGCTGTAGAATAAAATTATTAGGTACTTTATAATAATTATTATTAATAAAAGCGTTATTAAATTTAAGAACAACTCCATAATTACTTTTATTTAAATTTAATTTTATTATATAACAGTGTAAACATATAATTTATATATATATATTTGTATACAATAATTATAGCAGTAAAAGAAGTAATGTTTAAAGTGTTTATATATTATAAAAATAAATAAACTGTAACTGATTGAAAATTTGTATTGAATAAATAAATCTAAATAATACAAAATTTTAATACAATTAAATTAATTGTTGTTATTTTTTTTTATTATTTTTTTTTTTTAAATAAATACCAAATTTTTTCAAAAGAATGAGACATTTTGATTTTAAAAATGTACAACCGGTCAATGAATTTTCTTCAACAAATATTGAAAATTTAAATAAAAATTTATAACAATACTCACAGCCATATATGTCATTGGAATCTGAATCATGTTCCCTTTTACGAACTTTTTCATCATCATCCGAATCATCGAATATATCTTCGAGATCAGACATGTCTTCATTAACTTCTTTATCCATATTTGCGATCTCCTCCTGGGTAAAGATCATCAACGGATTGATGGTATTGGCAAAATTATTTTCCGTTTTTGGGGTGACATCCTCCACGTGCTCGGGTGTACTACAATGTGCCGGTGGCTTCCTGAATTCGCGAGCCTACGGTTACTTAGTCGTTATAGATAGACATACGTTAGCTTGAATATTTATTTAGAACACATTAATAAATAAATCAACACCGATATTATCGAAGTATTTGTATCTTGAAGCTATTTGGTAAAATAGTAGCTATCGTACATTTTTGATATTTCGTTAAATTTTTGTACTACTCAATTTTTGGAGATTAAGGAAATTAATTAAGAAAAGTATTTAGTATGTTCAGATAGTATGAACTTATAGCTTTATAAGGCACATCACTTTTCTTTAAAATAGAGTTAAGAAAATCTTTTAATTAACGAATAGAATTATATCATTCAATTACATTGAATGATATATCATTCAACTGCATTAAGTCTTTTATATTATTTCAAATAATTTTTTTTACCTTGTGTAATGGTACTTCTTTTAGAGGATACAAGCGCTCGTCAACGTGTTCCCATCGTTCCGCGCAAGTCCACAGCCAATCTGGATTGACTATTTTAACTTTGCCCTGTCTCTTTGCCTCTCGTACTTTGACCGTTCCTGGCTGAATAGCTACTAAATGAGTAGACTGCTTTGTGAGATCCTATAAGTAAATGCAACACAGATATTAAAAATTTTATTTGCATTTAATTTTATGTAATGTTTGTGTAATATTAATATTACAAATGCTTACATACTTATTGGATAAAATGTGAAATTATTCAAGTGTTTAGGGTAAAAAATTTGTCGATCCACATTCAAAGTTGTAATAAATTAATTAATACCTGCGAAACTTGTGCTCCAAATGCCCTAGCCACTTTATAAGCGCGACTTTGATGAAGCTTCTGATTATTTGGCACAAGACCACTAAATGTTAAACACAACCCTTCCAATACACGAGATCTGACTTTTGGAATTATTTCTCTAAGAGTTTTTGATTTTGTTTCGATTTCCGCTTCCGTATAAAATTCTGTATGTATTCTCTTTAGTATATCTTCTAAATATAATAAATAATCATCCTGATCCTCCATTTCTTTACTGTTGAATTGTAGTTGATCCTCTTGTTTTTGCTTTTCCTTCTTACCCCTACCGTGCTTCTTTTTGGTTTTCAATTTTTCTGAATTAATACTTTTACTTTTACTTTTGCAATCCATCTTATTAGATGCTTGATTACTTTCTGCAGTTTCAGAATTATTATTACTCGCCTCTTTTAGATCATCATCCTCGCTAATCTTCTCAGTTACTCTTATTTCGTTAATGTTTTCAGCTTGTTCTCCCTCCGCATTTTCTGGATTTTTGGTATCGTTCTGAGAATGAACTTCCTCCGCATCTTTATTATTAATTTCTTTAATTTTATCTATATTTTCATCTTTATCTTCATCGTTATCATTTTTACCGGATTTGCCATTTTCAGTACTATCGTTGGAATTGGCATCCTGCAATGCTTCTTCGGTGAGGGATTTTGGTGGACTAGGATCGTCATGTTTTCCCAGACCTGGCGGTACATTTATATCGCCAGTATGTAAAAAGAAATGGTATGGTTTTACTTGAACTAAATTTGCGCAACCTTGCCACACGTCATCTCTATCATCGATAATACAAACCATGTCTACCCCACAAGGAAATAAAGCTCTGTAGGATAAACAATGAGTATTTTTACAAAATGAGAAAGAGTAAAATATTTGATTAATAAAATAATAATATACTTGAGATTTGCAGTTTTAGATTGTGGGTCGAAGCACTCGTCTCTAGATAATATTCTGTGGGAAAATAGCTTCCCATCATTATCCAAAAGTGCAGCTACTCTATGAGCATATTGCCGTGCTCCAAATGTACAAATATGCAATTCATAAAGCTTACTAACTTCCGATAAAAAATGTCTTGTATGCGGTCTTAATCTTGTGTGATACCATGGCGAGGCTGGTCCATAAAGTTGAAAATGATGTACATCCTAAAATTTAGAATATTTATGAAGTGTATGCTCATGACTATCCGTTAAATTGAAATAAAAAATCCACTTAATTATTATTATTACATATATATATATATATATATATATATATATATATGTATAATTTTTTATAATTTATAATTTTATAGCAATATTTACAAAAAATCTTAATCTCTTTTATACCTCCATATTAGCTGGAATATTATCATTTGTGGTATGAACAATAGTTTGATCGAGATCAACTAACAATACTAATTGTTTATGTTTCAATAATCTCTCTTTATCTTCCCTACCAATTTTTTCTGCCAATTCAGCTGTTACTTTTAATTCTGGAACACTGTGAACCATAGGTACATTAGCTTGGGATACAAATGTTTTGTCAGGATTTTCATCAAATTCTTTTCTCAAGTCAGCTCCACATTCAGCACATAAGTCTTTCATAACTGTCGGATGCTTACATCCTTCCATTAGGAGTACAGGTTGCCTATAAAAATAATATCATTGCTTAATTAACGTATTTTATATGTTATTTTTAAACGTAAAAGGAAAATTCATTATAAATTTTATTTTTAAATTTAAGACAATAAATCTGCAAATCTAATGGTAAAATGGTATGTTATGAATAAAAGTAAAGTGGCAATAGTAAATATACAGGAGATATTTATGGAAGGAGATGTTTATATCATACTAATATAGGCAATAATTCATAAGTATTTGATTTAACAAATTCTTAAGTTTATTTAAAGTTTATAATATTAACTGCAACGTGCTTTAATCTATGGAATAAAAAGTAATTTTTGCTTACTTTCATTGGGAGGCGAATTAAAGTATAATAAGTAATTGAATAGGATTGGACAATAATTATTATCCGCTATGCCTTTGAAAATAAGTGAATAATATCCACGTTAACAAGAAAAAAATGTTCAATGTATTTTTATTTAAGGAGTATAAAATCATAATTAAAAATATCTTTTTAAAATTAATGAATTAGATTGTTAATCGAATAATAAACATTTATATATTTATTAAATATTAAAAGATGAAGTAAAAATTTTTTAATTTGTATTCAGTATAAAGTAATTTTAAATCGCTTATAAAATTTCAATAAAAAATAAATGAAGAGAATTAATTAAAATGCCTGTAAATAAATTATAAACGGCGGATATGAAATCTACAAAATATGTAGTTAATTTAATTTGAAGATAATGCAAATGCTTAAGAATAGGAATGCACAAATGGCAATAAGTTTAAGTAGTCGGGAAAGGATTGGAGACAATAACTATGCGTGCAAGTGAAAATTCCAATATCAAATGCAATGCGAATAGTAAGAAACGGGCATACTCGAATGAAAATAAACACAATAGACAAAGCCTTTCGAGGTTAGGGCTCCAAGATGAGACTTATAAGACGTTTTGATACTGTACCCTGGATGAACGACTTCATTATCTTTAACAAGGAGTTTGACAATACGGCCAAATTGCGTAGCTCTCAATTTTTTCTCTATTTGGCCAGTAGCCACATCATGATACAATAATAATATTCTTCCAGCGGTAACCATTGTACCCACTGACACTCTCCACTTCTTGATTCTCGATGGCTGATCTTCTTTTGGAAAGTTTACTTCGACGCTCGACATGATGCGTCACTTAAATTGTTGATTAACTCTTCTCGTGCGTTTGTAGACTACACTATACGTATGTGATGCTATTTTTTTTTTCTTTTTTTTTTTTTTAATATTTTTTTCTTTTTCAATATCTCTTCGGATATTTCTCCCCCTAACCCCGATACTGCGGAACTGTTTTTACGCGGGAGACTGAAAGTGTAAACAGACGCATATGTTGCTGCTCCTCTGCATGCTTTCAAGGGTTTCAACAGTCGACTGCTGCATCATTAAATGCAACCTATGCAATAAAAAAATTCATTAACATAAATGATTGATATACAATTCAAGTTGCTGTTGCATTTGTTTGATTAATCTTATGGTCCCTTGGTTAATAATCACAATAATGCCAATTATTGACTATATTATTTATTAATTGCAGCTCGTATGCATTTTAACGTACGCATTCGCATAAACGTGCGGGCATAGCGCAAGCGTGCGCGTACGCACATAAGTAAGCGTAGAAATTCGATTTAGCCATTAGATTCAAATTATTCAAAATTATTGTGAAATATGTGCTGCCGAGAGACTCGTTAGTTTTAATTTAATTTTAAATTTATTAATAAAACTGAGACTTTGAATTATGTCATAATTGTCGTAAAAATATATTAATGTAAGATTTATAATAATATGCAATTGTTAAGTTTAAATGATTCATTACAATTTTATAAATTACATTAGTTTTATGAATTTGTACACGGGGGCGTGCGCGCGCGCGCGCACACGCACACACGCGCACACACACACACACACTCTCTCTCTCTCTCTCTCTCTCTCTCGCAATTTAATGACTTAGAAAACTTTGTTTCTTGGGACGGCAAACTAATTTATTAAGTAATTTGTCACTTTTACATTTAAATATATTTAAGATATATTTTAAAAATAAGCGAATATCTATCTATTCATACGTGAACATCAAATTATTTTAATTTCAAAACAATCTATGCGATACGTTAGCATAAGAATTATGCGACTACGCACACACGCATATACGCACACACGCGCAAAAAAGCGTAAGTAACGCGCAATGATATTGCGTACGGAAAAGCGCGAAAAGTGTATTAGCAATGTGTTGGAATAATAAGAATGGCGTTGAATGTCGGCGGCACTTGATAGAAGAATTTCAATTTTTAGGCATATAATTTTGTTGTTTTTATTGCAATTTACATCAAGTAAAATTGTGCAATCAGTAAGATTATTATTATTATTATCGCGTATGTATACTTTTTAAAGTTTCTTCAAAAGAAATATTTACAAAGTATTTACAAATTCGAAATGACAATTGTACCGCCTACATCGTACGTACATTGTATATAACCTTTTCAAAATATTAATTTTTCCTTAAATAATTTTCAAATGTTTTTATTGTTATTTAAATGAGAGTAGTTGCAGGAAAATCATCGGCATACATTCATAAATCAATGTGCGTTAGAAAAAAATTATTCTTTTATACAACATAGCAAATAACAATATTCAAATGCCATAGTAAAATTAGATTGTCCAAAGTAGGAACAATGAAGATTTTAAATGTTGCTGAGAAAAATGATGCTGCCAAAAATATTGCAGGATATTTATCGAGAGGCAATTTACGACGGGTACATATTTTTATATATATAGATTTTCAAATAATAAGATTTTAAATCTAACTATAGTTTATCCGTTATATATTTAACAATTGTGTTTTTTTATTATTATTTAAGAGAGAAGGACTCTCCAAATTTAATAAAATATATGAATTCACGAGTCAACTGTGGAATCAAAATTGTCAAATGATCATGACTTCTGTCTCTGGACATTTAATGGGATATGATTTTGTCGGTACTTATCGTAAATGGTACGGTTGCTCACCGCTTACGCTTTTTGATGCACCAATTATTAAAAGTTGTACAGACGCGTCTTATGAGAAAATTAAAAAGACTTTAGAAAAGGAAGTTAAATCTTGCAGCGCTTTAATTATATGGACAGATTGTGATAGGGAGGGAGAAAATATAGGCTTTGAAATAATTCAAGTTTGTCAAGCTGTGAAACGTAATATACAAATATACAGGTATGCTCAATCTTGCGCTTACATTGTGGTTCCAAATGATAATATAATATCGTTTATTTAAATAATTGTATTTTAATATTGCAAAGATTATTTTAACAAGTCGATTAAATGACATAAAATATTAATTTTAGGGCAAAATTTTCTGAAATTACACAAATTTCTGTGGATAGAGCTCTTCAAAATTTAGAAGAACCAAACAAAGCTATAAGCGATGCAGTTGATGTACGAAGCGAACTAGATTTAAGAATAGGTAATGAGATTAATTTGAAAATATTTGACATTGAATTCACCTATTGTATCACATAAAAATTAAAATTTTTACATCTACGCATATAAAATACAATTTTATGATTTTTAATTTTAAACGGCAGAAAAATATTTATTTATCGGAATGATTGCAAATATATTAAATCTAATCAATATTGAATACGTAGGTGCTGCCTTTACAAGGTTTCAAACTATGAGGCTTCAAAAGGCATTTCCTAGAAATTTAGCAGAAAAACTTATAAGTTATGGACCATGCCAATTTCCAACATTAGGATTTGTGGTTGAAAGATTTCTAGCCATTGAAAGGTTTCAATCAGAACCTTACTGGAAATTGAAAGTTACACATTTTCAAAATGATCTTACGGTGGAATTTAGGTATGATATATGAAAAAGATTTCTCAATAAAAAAAAAAAGTGATTTTCTCATTTTAAAAGATTTATTACAATTGGCAAATCCGCAATTCTTTAACAAATAAAGTTTCAAAGCAACAGCTCAGAATAAATTGCTAAATTAAAAAGAAGACAATTTTATTTGCGAAGCCAAATAAAGTTGATTAGTAGTTTTCAAAATGCATTATGCAGAAAGAAAATTTACTAGGACATAAATATATGTATAAGTTTGTTTTATATTTTCCTTGATAAAATTTAAACAGTTATAATTAATATATATTTTTAAATAATCAATTAATTATATTAATGCTTATAAATTAATTATATTAATACTTCGGTATAATACCGATTTTTATTTAACAATTTGATATACCGATGACATTAAATAAAAATAATTAAGATCTATTTACATTTTCAATTTACACATTAGAGAGTTTGTTTACTTTCGATCATACAGTTTTGTATAATTATGAAAAATATCGATCAAATATATCAAATTTAAAAACTTAAGGCAGAAAAATTGATAGCAGTGTTGGCATTACACATTCTCCTAATTATCAAATGTATCTGTATACTAATTTTCCTTTAATTACATTTAATGTTTTAACGTAGATGGGCTAGAAACAGACTGTTTGAAAAATTACCTTGCGAAGTTTTTCTAGATATATGTCAAGAAAATTCACAGGCTACGGTGGAGAAGGTGACGAGTAGACCTAAAAGTAAATGGAGACCATTGCCACTTGATACAATTGTAAATATGTTTGCGTGTTATTATTTTAATTGAACAATAAAAAATAAAACAATTATAGCAATTAATAGTTAATAAATAATCCTTTTAAACTATTGCAGGAATTGGAGAAACAAGGCTCGCGTAAGCTGCATCTCAATGCGAAAGAAACAATGAAAATAGCTGAAAAGTTGTATTCCCAAGGATTCATTAGTTATCCGCGTACCGAAACTAACATATTCCCAAAGGAGATGAACTTGATGCAGTTGGTCACCCAGCAGGCGGTGGAAAACACGGGTTGGGGCAGATACGCGCAACGCGTCCGAGACGAAGGCATAACACCAAGACAGGGCAAAAAAAGTGATCAGGCTCATCCTCCGATTCACCCGACAAAGTTTACCGACTCCTTGCAAGGTACTCTCTCAGCGAGAATGCACATCTTATTAAATTTTTATCGATAACTTAATCATGATGTTGCACGTATTTATCCACGTATTCCACACATCATTATCGAATTGTTACTTCTTGATGATTTGATATAAAATCTTTATCCGTAATGCTCTTAAGAGCCTTAATTATTGTATATTAAATCATTGAAAGAGCATCTTCCGAAAGGAATGAAGAAGAAAGGTTCTTTATAGTTAATATATGATGTGCTTAAATTGAGAAATGAAAATGTATGCCCGCGACTATTGGTTGGGACATAGTTCTAAAGTTAATATAATTTTTTAATGGAATTTTTCAGGGAATGAAGCGCGAGTGTACGAATTTGTAGTGAGGCACTTTCTGGCTTGCATTTCAAAAAATGCCGAAGGACACGAGACGATTGTCGAGATCGATATAGCGGGCGAGAAATTCCTGACAAACGGCTTGCAAATATTAGCGAAAAACTACTTAGAGGTCTATATATACGAGAAATGGAACGCTAAGGAGATCCATATATATGAGCAGGGACAGACTTTTATGCCGACTACCATTGATATGCTCGAGGAGTCGACTTCGCCACCGAATCCCTTGACCGAGGCCGACCTCATTGCGCTTATGGACAAATATGGAATTGGTACTGACGCCACTCATGCCGAACATATTGAAACGATCAAATCTCGCTTTTATGTGGGGCTAAAGGATAGCAAGTATCTAATGCCCGGGAGGTTGGGTATCGGCCTTGTCATGGGCTACGACCGCATGGGATTTCAAATGTCCAAGCCTCACCTCAGAGCTGAACTGGAGAACGATTTAAAATTGTTAGTTTTTCGGCATTTTGTTATTTATTTATTTTTTCTTTTAAACGTGTAATAGTTATGTGCTCTCTCTCTCTCTCTCTCTCTCTCTCTCTCTCTCTCTCTCTCTCTCCCTCTCCCTCTCCCTCTCTCTCACTCTCGCACTCTCATCCTTACTCCTTATACATTCAATTCCCATTAATTGTGTGTTAAAATGAACTTTTTCATTTTGATATAATTATGAAATAGTAATTTATTAATTTATTAATAAAATAATTAATAAAATAATAGATAAATGTATACCGATGAATGTAAAATCACGTTGGTTCTTTAACACCGTTTTTCTTAAATTTATTTATTTTATTATATATACGGGGCACTAGAAAAAAGAATAGATACATTTACTTCAAAGTACGTAAGAAGTACATACGTAGAGAAATAAACATTCCAACAAAATTCGCGTTTACTTACTTTTCTACAGAATTTGCGATGCACTAAAGCACCCTGACGAAGTACGTCAATGTCAAATAAATAAGTACCGCGAAGTGTTCAAGCAGGCCGTGGCAATGGCTAACGTTATCGACACGGCGCTCTCCGAGTACTTGGACGAGCAGCCGTCCAGGATCGAAGCGGCTGATATCCCAGTGACCGTGGAGGACGTGCCCATCCTCAAGTGTCCCAAATGTAATTCCGATATGGTTCTGAAAACGAAGAGGCAAGGAAATGGGAAGTTCATCGGCTGCATGGCCTATCCCACTTGCAATAATGTCATATGGTTACCGGACAGTGTCGAGGACGTGGAGGTCCTGAACGAGGGCTGCAGTCTCGTAAGCTATATTTTCTCGTACCACGTCAATACGAGGAAATTTTTTGATAAATAATGCTTTAATAAAAAGCACTCTCATTTCTTTTATAATTCTCTATTATATCGCTCGATTTATTCAAATTACTTATGAGCTTAAACTCACATCGTGGAACCAGTTGAGGAAATATAAAACAACGATTTCTCATGTACCATAGTGCCCGAGTAACATATTGAAGAAGATAAAGGTAAAATTGAAGCGAAATGCGTTCCCGGTCCTCGGTCCCACCTATACTGCGTGTATAGGGGGCTGCGACACCATGTTCAACAACATGATGGGTGTGTTGGGGCACACGGTCCGACGAACCCAGGGTATCAACGACACCGGCTATGAGAGTAACGTCTCATCGGGTGGACGTTCGACTCAGGTCTCGACTAGGCGCGGGCAGCCAGCGTCGAGAAGTGGTAACGCCGTATCTTCATCGAGAGGTAGTAATGCCCCGGCTACATCGAGAAGTAGTAATTCCACGGCTACATCGAGAAGTAGTAATTCCGTGGCTACATCGAGAAGTAGTAATTCCTTGGCTACATCGAGAAACAACAGTACAGGAGGCCTTTTCGCATCTTCTTCGAGGAACAGCAGTGCCGGGGGTTTCTCCACACCTCGTTCGATAAACAGCAACGCCAGAGATTTTTCCGCACCGATAAACAATGGTGCCGGGGGTTCTTTGACCACTGACATTAGACGAGCACCAACTGCGAGTACCAGCGTGATGAATTATGACTGGGGTAACGAGAACAACACCGAGATCGTGTGCAATTGTCACGAGCCGGCCAAACAATTGGTAGTGAGGAAGGAGGGTCCTAATCAAGGTCAATTTATTTCTTATCGACTGACTTATTATCGTTTATAGCTTGAATTAACTTATAACGACTCGTTTCTCAGTCATTTTTGACCTTTTGTAAAATTATTATCATTTTGCAATTTTACTCTAATGCAAGGTATTTAAAAATTTTAAGCTGTCAGGCACCCATTTAAGCAATGCAGTAGCGTTTTAAAATTTTTACTACATATAACACAAAGTTCAGAATTCGATAAATGTTTCATTATTTTTATTCTAGGTAGACAATTTTATAAGTGCGCCAAGCCAGCGGGAGAGGGTTGTAATTTCTTTCTTTGGAGTACCGAAGCTAATCCCGAACCAGCTAATAACACTACATCATCGATGCAAAGATCATCGCAAAACCATTGGAGCTCGAATCAGACCTTCCAGAATAACGAGCAAAATTATCAAAATCCTTCGAGCAGCAGGCAAAATAGTTGGAATTCATTCGAAAATTCTACGAACTGGGACGATGATACAACCGGATGGAACAGTAGTAACGAAATAATGTGTAATTGTGGCAATACAGCAAAAAAGTAAGATCGATTAACAATTCTATTAATGTAGTACTGTGGCGATGAAAATGCTTTCGTTTATCATTTCAAGTTGACTTATTAGTGCCTTTTAATAAATGTTCATTCAATTATTTTAACGAAGTTTAATAAAGCACTTTAATAGAGCAGTAAATAGAAAATTTTGTAAGTATTTGTAGAGGGGAGGAGGTGGGGCATTGATTAATAAGTTAAAACGCGGATCTTTGTTGCTGTTTTTTTTTTTTCCCCCATATTTCATCATATTTATAGAATTTTTTAATTATTTATTATAATAGAATCTAGACGATGATAATATCTTTGATAATAATAAATTTACACATATTTTGAATTTGCAAAGGCTTATTAACAGAGCTTTGCTGAAAAGTGAAATTTAAATTTCAACAATGCAATCACGTTAGGAGCAGAAGTATATAATAAATATAATATTTATAGCACAATAATTGAATAAAAAGGATGAGATGAAATGACGGAGCTGTCGACTAAATGTTGTTTTAGGCTGACGGTAAATAAGGATGGTCCGAACAAGGGTCGTCAATTTTACCGTTGCTCGCAGAGTTCTGGCAATTCCTGCAACTTCTTCCAGTGGATCGACAACGTCGACAGGGGCTCGTCTGGACAAAGCAGTAGGGCTGACCCGTCGAGAAGGGAAGAGGGCCAGGGAAGAAGACGTGGTAGCGGAGCAATGAGCGGTCCCAGCTTTAGGCGCCCTCGAGCAGCTGGAAGCGTCAGACGCAAATGTGGCATCTGCGGTGTCGAAGGTATTACTCGAAATTCTTGTCTCTATGTTTGTAAGAGGAATGTTAATAAAATAGTACAGGACTCGGTAATCGTTCAGTGATATAAGCCCGTTTTACATTAAATTTTTATTGTGGATCATACGATACGTCTATGAAAAGCGGAAAAGATTTTGCTATTCCTTTAATGTTTTTTTTTCAACTTCTAATTTACGATAGCAAAATTACAATTTTTTTGTCAATTATATCTATTGTATGTACTTTGTAAATACAATTAAAACATTATGTAAAACAGTATTTTACATAATATTATTCTTATATTAATGATTTAAGTGGTTAATTTCTTTTAATTTCACCATTATAGTCAGTCTTAGGAATAATGTTATGATTTTTTTTTTTTTTTATTTTGATAGAATATTTTAATTAAAGAACATAGTGTAGATTTATAGTCTATAGATTAATGATTAAATTTTGTTATCGTTTCAGGCCACACGAAAAGAACATGCCCTCTTAATGCCATGGACTAACGACGAATCAACAAGTTATAATTTACCATCAATTGTACATTACAGACAGACTAACTTATTAATTATTACTTTTACAGTTTTTATATGGATAAATAATTTATTTATTAGTTAAATGTAAATATGATAGATAATGAAGATACATTGGGAAATTTGTGAATACTTTAGTCAATGTCATGCAAAGAGTCAATCATTCTGAATTACAATGAAAATGTACTTTACATTCAACCATATTTCATATATAACATTACATTTATTTCTTTTTATTGATTCAAGTTGCAGTTCGTTTACTAGTATAATGTTTACTACGTAAACTTTCGAGTTCTTCCTTATCAACATTAGCGTTCACAGTAGCTTGTGTTAACTGAAAACAAAAAACAAAAAAAAAAACAAACAAAAAAAAAAACAAAAAACAAAAAAAAACAAAACAAAAAAATTCGTCAAGCATATAATTATATAAATGCAAACATTTATAAATTTAAAGACAAATTAAAATTTTTATATTATATTTTTTATAAATACTTTTGTAAATTTGTCTAATAATTACCATATCCAATAAAAGTTCAAATTTTATTTTCAATAAATTGTTTTCCTCTTCCAGCTTTTTAATTTCCTTTTTTAGTTTTTCATTCTCTTTGAATGTACAGCCTACTTTTCCAGATTCTACAAATAAAATAAATTTTACATTAATTATCAAAGGCTTTACCAACATTTATAAGAATTTTAATATAACTTTACCAGGTACCCATAATCCAGCATCAAAAACTGCTTGCTGATCTCCTAAACAAATTCGAATTTCTCCAATGTTTGGTCCCAGTTCCTTTTCAATCTTTTTAGGACTCAAATCTTTAGTGGACAATGACACCGAAGCTTTTCTCGTCGGTGTTTTCTTTGGAGAAAAGGTAGTTTTATTTAACCAATTTGGCATTTTCATCATTTTTGCTCGCAATTGTTTACATTATTTTTCATAAAATAAAAATACAAGTACAATTGGCTTGTAGTTTGGAACTGTAAATCGACGTGCCATATCAATATATTAATATTATTATAAAAATATTACATTTTCATCTTTAAATTTATTCTTTATAATTATAGTTTTTATTTGCTTTATAAAATTTACATCTCTTATACTAATTGATTGTTTCTTACAAGAATACTTATTATAATTTTTTTTTTCTTCCTTTTTTATACTAATTGATTAAAGAACAAATATTATATCAGACGAACAAATTGTTTGATTGCTTTTAAATGGCTTTACAACTTATTATAAATTCAATTATTATACATTAAAAACTAGTGATTATAGATAAATTTTTAATCATACTGCAAAAATTATATAAGTATTTTTACTTGTATTTTATACAATAAACAGTGGTTAACAACAACACAAAGTTTTTTACTCGATCATTATTTGATAAATTCGCTTTGTTTACATATTTTTAGTTGGCTGGCAACCAATAACCAGATGCGTACGCGCGTGTGTTTGTGTGCGTTCATTTTTGTTTGCTTGCAAACGTTTCCGCAGGTGGCGCCAACGTAGGAACAAAAGTATTTTATCGCTTTATTTTGCAGTTCGTCGGGCATAGCCAATAGTTTTATGGGTTGTCGCGATCTCTCCTCTTCCTCCTCCTCCTCCCCCTCCTCCTCCTCCTCCAAGGATGAGCGATAATATGTTTTTGCAGTGTTAAACGCGAACAAAATTGAAAGTTGTGTTAAACCAAGAGAGAGAGAGAGATGCTGACATTCAGCGATTTTATTAATCATTAATAATTTATAGTTTTACAAATAATTATCGTGTTTTTCATCTTTGCATATAATTACGGCCTTGCGTCGATCTTTATTGTTCCAGTTTTTGAACATTTTGAAACAAGGCTTTAACGCCAATAAAATATTTCAGTGACGCAGAATTTTGAGAAACTCGACTTATCGTTTTATTATATTTAATTTTAAACGGTTTCGCATAAAGTAATAAAATGAGGAGGAAATTTTAACAACATTTCTAGGTTATTTTTGGCATACGTACACTTTGTCATTTTATTATCTCTCTTTATTTCCTATACAATTTCGAGGCTATGATCATTTTCTAGGTAGTAGTACTTTTGATTTAGAAAACCAAGTGATTTTTAAGATATTATGTGGATATAAATGTGCAATTTAAAGAGTATTTTTTAATTTTATCATTCAAGTGTTTTGTGAAATAAAGAAAACGATGTGGCTTGCTTAACATTTATGGTAATAAAATGTCATTGCATTGCGATCGATGCTTGTTTAATATTTAACTGTATTTTAGAAAGAAACTTATTAATTGAAAATTATTAATAATAGATTAATTAATCTGTACTATTTGAGTAATATTTCATGCCCTAACTTGTATATACTTGAAGTTAAATTAGCATAAAAATAAAATAAATATATAACATTTCAACTACCTATTTTCATGGAAAATACTTTTTAAACAAGTTTGTACAATAATTGCAATTATTTGTTTTATTGTTAATGAAGTTTTGAATAGTATAATATATAATACTGAATTTTAATTTTATATTTTTATTTAAGCATTAATGTGAAATTCAGTCAGTGAAATATTTTTAACAAGTAATCGGAGATCATTTATTTTAGCTCATTTATCTAATAAAATATTATAATCGGATACTTAATGATTTTTATAAAATTTCCATGATTTCAGAATTATCCATAAATAAAATAATAAGATATATATATATATATATATATATAAATCAATAAAAAAGATATTTTTTATATGATAATTATATCTAATGAAATATTTAAATAATTTGATAATAATTTGAGATTAACTATGTAGAATAGTAATTAAGTAATTATGTTGATATAAATATTGGTTGTGTTTCACCGAGTGTAATGGTAATGATATACAATAATTAGAAATATAGAATGTTTCAAGCTTGTAAATATAAATCTTTCATATTTGTATTAATATCTGTTATAAAGTTATTTTAAAAAATTAATGCAAAAAAATTAAGATTTGATTCTCAGAATAGACTCTTTGTTGTTTTATCTAAGAATGTATTCTAACGAGCTAATAAAATACTTTTGATTAATATTATTTTCTAAAATACTAAAATAATTTTTTTTCTTGAGCTTGTACAAGTAGAATTCAAGTAAGTGTAGAATAATTAGAAAAACCATGTTTGCTCAATAGGTGATCTGGAACAATAGATATTAAGCCTGCGATTTCTGCTTTGCCGTACAAGTATTTCTATGATGTTTCCATCAGGTCTCCGCTGTAATTTGTCATTTCCTAGCTGCCTTGGTTATCCTCAAGACAGCGAAGAATTACTTCCCAGAATGGCTCGTGAGCCAATTACACTTAATGTGTACGATATGGTAAGAACTAATAACAAGTTTCATTTGTTTTGAAAGCATCAAATTTTGAAAGTGTTTTAAATAATTTAAATTTATACTGTTTCAGTTCTGGATAAATGAATATACAACTCCAATGGGCTTAGGAGTTTTTCATTCTGGTGTTGAAATATATGGAACCGGTATTTCAGTAACTTATTTAATTTACGGCATTTTATAAGCGAATACAAATTATATTAAAAAATTGATGTATTACATTATATTTTTATTATAACTAAATATAATTGATTGTAAATTTTTATATTTTATAATGTGTAGAATATGCATACGGAGGTCACTTACTTCCTATTAGTGGGATATTTGAAATTTCACCAAAAACTGCCGATGAATTAGGAGAGAACTTCAGATTTCGGTAAATTTAATTTATATAATGAACAATGTATCCGAAATATATGAAATCTTTAATATACTGAATTATTTGTTTTTTTAGACAATCCATTCATATTGGATACACAGATTTTACCGAAGAAGATGTTTCTCGAATAATAGATGAATTGGGCAAAGAATTTAGAGGCGATCGTTATCATCTAATGAATAAGAATTGTAATCATTTTAGCTGTCAATTAACTCAAGTACGTCGATGCTTAACTTTTAAAGACTATTCTGTATATTATTGTTTCATTGACAAAGTGAGAAAATTTATCTAAATTAAATTGATTCTGAGGATAAATTTATTTACAAAGTGAAAAATTGCTCGTAACTTCTATCGTTGGCTACTACATTACGCTACAGAAGAAAGTCCGTTAACTGAATTCATGCAATTTATAGATCACAATCTTGAATAATTTATCGAGATACTTTGTACGCATGTTAATAAGAGCGCATTAATAACATTAATATTAACACAACTACTAACACTATTCAATATAATAACATAACAATAACAATAACAATAACAAAAACAACATATACAATAACATTTATCCACGTATTTAAATTTTTCTAATTAGACAAATTTAAAATTATTTCATTAAATTTAAAAAAAATATAAAAAATCCAGTTGAAAAGACAAGTAGGTTCATTTTCAAGGTATATGAATGCATAATAGTAATAATTGTACCAAACACATAAAAGAAACTAATATTTATATGTAATATTTTTTACTTTATTACACGTAATTTTCATCGGGACATTTATATTGGCATGTAATCTATTTGATACTTGTGGCTATACAAAATCCGCCATAATGTGATATCAAGAAAATTTAAGCACAGCCTAAGAACATTTATTCATTACTAATAAAATTAAATACAAAAATAATTGTCGACTCCGATCAATTAGCTGACATTAGCTGTTTATTCGAGCTCTTGAACTCCCTTTACACGAGTGTCGAGCCTGATTAATGCGAAAATTATGATTTCCAGTCGAGTCTTTGACAATCTCAAATACAATGACTATCACAGCTTATCGCCTCTTTCAGATTCTATGCGATCAGAAGATCCCGGGCTGGGTGAATCGGTTGGCATACTTCAGTTCCTGTGTGCCGTTCCTGCAGCGTTGTCTACCTAGAGCTTGGCTTACGCCAGTCGCCCTTCAGCATTCGCTCAGCCAAGTGAGCCATAGCGAGAGCAGTCCGCCTTCGGAAAAGTCGTTATAGCTGGCGCAGCATCGTCACGGTCGCTATCGACGCTGTGGCGATTTGTTAAGTAATGGGAACGGCGATGGCAACGAGAATAACGACGACGATGACGATGACGACGGGGCCGTGGACTGTAGTAGGAGTCACAGTTTCTAGATAATTAGGGGAGCGTTTGAACGAACTTTGTTTGCGACGAGACGCGCACTTCGACAAGTGGCAGTAAGTTATCCGTTATACCGAATGAAACTTTTTGCGAAATCATTGTATACTAGTTCAATCTTAACTTATCTGACCGTTATTATTCTTTTTGCGTTATCTTTGATTAAGTATTTCAACATTGATATTGACTTTACGTTCGACTGAGATTATATTGGGGACATTGTAGCTACCAAATATATGTACGTATACACATGGGTGCTTTTGTATTTTTTACTTGTTTCTTAATGAACGTAAATGAGATTTTGAAGAGCTCTTGTCATTATATAAATTAAGTAGGTCTGAACATAATATTTTTTATTTAACTGAACATTATTATTATCTGAACAAATAGTGTATTTATAATAAATTGTTCAATTATTCAATGCTCTTATTCAGAATATGGACTCTCTCTCTCTCTCTCTCTCTCTCTCTCTCTCTATATATATATATATATATATTTAACGATGAGATTCTTGAAATTTAACTTTCTTTATAGCCAGAAACAAGTGAAAAATTAAAATATATTGCAATTAAAAGTCAACTATGTTTTATTAAATTGTGAATAAATTTTGTTATTAAGTTTATTAAATACTTTTTTATCCAATGAAAATATTAACTTTTCTCGTTAATTTTAATTATTATTGATTAATTAGTTTATATAAAAAATTGTAGGTGAAAAACAAAAATTTGATATTCGTAATAGAAATTCTTTTATGTTAAATTTTTAAGTAAATTTTATTTTCAAGCATTTAATTCTTATAATTAATAAACTCCCAAGATATATTTTCGCCAAAGTTAGAGTTACAAAATGAAACGAATTTCATAATTACATGTACGTAGTTGACAAAGAATATATAGATAGTTTTAATAACACATTTTTCATTCGATAATATTTTACACTGTAATTTTTACCTCAAATCTTATGTAATTTTTATAGTAGTTAGGCATTATTTTTATATTTGAATTATTATTTTCAAGAGATATATAATTTGTGATACATTGCCTTTTTAAATAAAATTAAATTATAGTTCTTATTTATTATAATTAATATATTATTATCAATTATAAATATAAAATTTGATATACATATAATGATAATTCATATATAAAAACTCTTTTAGCATTTATCGGAAAATGTATAATATATTTCAAAATATTTTATTGTTTTATAATTTATGATTGTGGGATTTCTATGAAAATCCACTAAAAATAAAATAAATCACGAGGAACGAATAAAATTAATAATTTTACATATTCATTATTATATACTTTTAGATAAAAATATAAAAGAAAAAGCTTATTGAAATTATTTAAAAATAATTTTATATTCAAATTTCACTAAAATATGATTTATAAGAAATAGGTAAACATTTTTATTTCTTAACAGTTCAAATGTACATAGCGCTTTAAGTCAAAATAACTAACTTACTGCCATTTTATCTTATAAGTATAAATGTACAGAGCCTAAAGTTTGCGAAGGCATGGCATGGCTTATAAAATTTGAGGCGGCATAAGATCGTGTAGTTTACACGAGAAAGAATTGCCTTCCTTGTAATATTATACATAAATATTTAGAAGAAGATAGAATCAATTATTATATATATATATATATATACATATATATATATATATATATATAATAATAATAATAAATATACTTAAATATCATAATACTTAAAAACCATGAAAAAAACTAATAGAAGAAAGACAAAGCATTGCCGAAAAATCAAACATTATGAGGAGACTGAAGAAAGAATCTTTTACTTAAAGGTATTAAAATTAATTTTAATTTAATTTAATGAGCTGAAATTAATATTGAATTTAATCAAATAATGCTTTTTTTTTCATTTTTCTTTTTTTTTAAGAATAGAAATAAATTAAAATTCTTACATTGTTATTGGATATATGAAAATTCTAGTGAAAATATTTTATTTAAAATTCAAGAATATTTTAGAATATATGAAAATCTAAAAAAATGTTGATTTAGTTCTTTTTTACCATTTAATGTTAATTACATTATTTTATAGAAATATTTTTGTAATAACTGTTATACTAAATAAATAGAAAGGGCAAATTTATTTTTCAATAATAATTAGTACTATAAATATGTAAGAGTTTTTCTTAAATTTATTGAAACATAGATCTTAAAAGTATACAAGTACTTATATTTTAGCAATTTTTTAACTCAATACAAATTTTTTTATTCAGTACAAAATATGCACAAAACAATGATATTAAAATTTTCTTTAACGCTTTATATTCCTGAAGTTATAATAGAATATCAAAAAATGGTGTAAATATTAAAAATCAATATCTTCATTCTTAAGATACTTTCTTTCAAATTATATATGAGTATCTTGCAGAAAATGATCAAATAGTGTGATCATAAAAAATAAATGCAAGAAGAGTAAGAGTGAATAAGCTGAAGGTAAATCTAAATAAATTATGATTATTTTATTTATTTGATATTTTAGTTAACCAGCAATAATTAAAAACTGCAAGTATGAAATGGAAATTGTATAGAAATATTCTTATTTTAGTCGATTGTATTTAATTATATGTGAATAATTTTTTTTTTAATTTAAAAATTTTTATATTTTCATATAATATTGGTAGTAATTAGTTTGAAAATTGCTTAAAAATAGACTTTTTTTTTGCTTTGTTTTTTTAATAATTACATTAGAAAAATGTAACTTTTAAAATTCAATTCGACACTTATAAATCATCGATGTACGTATAAAAAAAAGCTAAATTCTATTATTACCTTTACGTCATTATTTTTAATTGATAATACATTTGTAAATTCTGCAAATCATTAATACAAACTTTTTAAAATGTTATTTTTTAAATGTATTACTGTATAAGTAAGAATATTAAGATAAATATTTAGTATGTTTATTATAAATAATATTTAATCGACAATATTTAATATACTTCAATAACAATATTCCTATTTATGATATAATTTCTTATTACAGGCTTGATGCAATTAATATGATATAATTTCTTATTACAGGCTTGATGCAATTTTATATTTTTTTAAAAAAAAAAAAAAAAAAAAAAAAAAAATTACTCTTAACGGCTCGATTATATTTAAAATTTTTATCTGTTAAGTAATTCTTTTAATAGCTAATAATAAAAATTTTATTATATTCGACCAAATACAGAATTCGCTTTAATGTTCATGTCAAATAATATATTTCATATGTGTTGAAATTGTTTTTATTATAATTGATTTATACTTTTATTAAACAGCATAATTTTATAAAAATATTAATTGTAATGTTAATAAATATACAATTAGAAGTTTATGAAATAACGTCAAAAATGGGATGTACATGTAACGTTAAAAAATTATAAATACAAGGATACGAAATCTCTGTGTTGTGTTGTGTTGTGTGTGCACGCGCGCGCGCGCGTGCATGAAAAAGATAAAAGAATCATATTGTTAGTCGAATCATATTAAAATCGATGCACTTAAGTACTTGTATACTTGCACAATTCATTGTATGAATTATTAGTTTTCGTATCTTGCAATAAAAAGAAATATCAAAATTCATTATCGATTATTTATGAATAAATAAAAATTAATCGGGGTAAACTAGAGGAATAAAAAGAATGGGAGAATTTATGTAAAGATAGAAGAAATTAAGAATGTTGGAATATTGTTATTGTTTAATATATGTAGAATCATGATTGCGCTCATATTTCTTCAAGTATCGATCGATCAAATCGTTTTAATGAAATTTTCTGCGACGAATACTCGATGGATGAATTATTCTTTTGTAGTTTCAACCTTTCATCCATACAAAATAAATTATTGCAATTTTTTAATAATAAGAATGTAGTAGCCGATATATGTAGATTTTAATGTAGATGCTTAGTCAATAAGTGGTTTTTAAAAACCAATTTTTTTCAAACAAATAGCTTTTTCATCTGTTTAATATTTTATTGAATTTATTTTATTTCTCGTCCTTAACTCATATTTACATATAACTTAGTATTCGATTTACCATGGATTTGATAGTATTAATAACAAATATACCGATTTTAAATTGTCAGCCTCCTCTTCGCCTTATATATTATATAATTATAATTTCTTATAATTTCCAATTGCTAAAGAACGTGTAAAGATTTTTATGCATTATCGACATTTCTCTATTATTTCGTCAATAATTTTATCTCAAAATGTCAGTGAAAGAGTTAGACTGAAATACAAACTGAAAATAGTACACCTTTCATATTCATGGGTAATTTATTATTTATGGTTACTGCGAAATTTACATAGATTGGTTAACATTATTGTAAAAATTTATTGTAATGTTATTGCTCAGTATGTACATTTATTTCTTATTCAAAGGAAAAGAAATGAATAGAATTGAAGAGTAATTAGAAATTTTTTACTTATTTATTAATTGCGTACATTGTCACGTCTTTCATTGTATTATTACCTATTCCTAATGCTACAATACAAAATTGTAAAAATAAAAGAAATACAATAAAATTATAAATGTTGCGTAATAGAGAATATGAAAGAATAATAAAAGTAACAAATTGATAGGTAGATAGAGATAACTAGACACACATATATATATATATATATATATATATATAGATGGATGGATGGATGGATGGATGGATGGATGAACAAATAACAAAGCGAGAATGAAAAGTGGAGCGTTTGGATAGAAATATACGGTAGCTTGAATAAGCAAAGTGATATTTTTGAAAAACGCTCGTCATGCTCGAGAGGTCGACAATATTACCAAAAATTATTGCTTATTGCCGCTATCTCGTAAAAATACTTTTATTTATTTATTATATTTTCAATTTTCATACAGTTCGCTGAATTTATGCTATAGTGCATATCATTCGAAGGGGCTTTTCAATTTCTCGTTCGTTAACAAGTCCTACGCTTATCATATGAACAGTCGCTTAATTATGTACTTAAATGCCAAAATGATGGTGCAAATGGTCGAAAGGAACCGTCGGACGATACCTTATGAAGCTCAAATCTTATACAGATATTTAGGTTTAAGATTATCAGTGCCAATATGCGAGCATTATCAGGTGGAGTAGTACAAATGTTCAATGAGTTTTATCCTCTCATTCGTGCTCACCAGTCGCTCACCAGTCGCTCACCAGTCGCTCACCAGTCGCTCACCAGTCCGTGGTATCCGGCTCTCCCCTGTTTCATCCTCTTACTTTATTATCGGACTCGGTCCCGCGTCATTTCCTCCTCGAAGCTCTCCCGAGTGCCGAGCCGTAGACGTTCATCCCCATGCCGCAACCGGGCCGAAAGCCCATTAATTGTTAATGATGGCCCGGTCACTGGGATCCACGGGTCCAAACGGTGACTCCCGCACCCGGTCCAATCCCGACCAAGTCTGCCAAGTCGCAATGTCAAGGCATTGACTGACACTTTTACCATCGACCATTACTACCTGCCTTCATTATTTTAATAAACGATCACCACTTCGCGTTGCCATTAATTTCCGTATGCCACGTCAGTGCCAACTCCGCGATTAATAGTATCCATTATGATGGCTGTCGTCGTCGTCGTCGTCGTCGTCGTCGTCGTCGTCGTCGTCGTCGTCGTCGTCGTCGTCGTCGTCGTCGTCGTCGTCGTCGTCGTCGTCGTCGTCGTCGTCGTCGTCGTATTCCTCCCGATTGTTGTACGGCCGCTTCACTCCTAGTCCAATTACCCTATGTACTTACTCGTAAGCCGGTGGTGGTTGATCGCCCCGCCTTAGCAGCGCATTAAATTAACGAATTAAGTTAGTGAACGAGTTCGGGATGCTCCTAGTCCCGTTGAAGGACAATGGCCCGGATGGACAGAGTTACTGCGAGTCTCGTTGCTTATCGGCAATGCAAAGCTTCATCGCGCAACAACGAGGTGGCAAGAAGAGTCTCGCTTGTAACGGGAGCTCGACACGCTCGAATCGGTCCATGGAATGTCCATTCTGTCTTACGTGGATGAAGTCAGCTTGGATGATATTTTCTCGGCAGCGAGGGTATATAAGGACAGGGGGAGGTCGCTCGTTGGGCAATTAAAATTATAATTTGCAGACAGCAGGTCCAAGCATTCTTATTGCGATTATTGTTGTTGTTCGAGGGCTCCGTTTCGCATCGATAGATCGAGGTCCGATGGGAAGCTGGAGGTAAGACGAGCATGTAGCGACGCCTTCTACATCGATTTCGCCTTTGAGCATCTTCCAAAATCAAATCAGTGAGACAAGATGGAATCGTTAGGATATATCCGTGTATAACGACGACGTACTTGTATTGTAATATACATTAAAATTGTAATTATAATATCACTATCATATATATATATATATATATATATATATATATACTTTATTTTTTTATATCACTTTGTAAAATGAGATGAAATTTATTAGATTTATTTAGAAATTGGTATTAGAGTAATATCGTTTCGCAGTGTGGCTGAGTTGTGTCGCAATTATAATAATGTTGTGCTCCCGACGTGTGCAATTGTTGATGTTGTTAAACGAAGAAAAAAGTGCAACGAAGTCAATTATTGATTTGCCATTACGTCACCTTAATTTAATTCTACAATAAAGTTAAAACTTACGCGCAAAGCTTTCTCTTTCTTTCTTACGGATGTATGGACAAAACATATTGGAGGGCACTTGATAATAATGAGTTTTTATAAAAGTAGTGAATTCTCTGTATTAATTCGTAAAATAAGTTAATATATATTCAGATAGTTTTTTGTTTTTTATTTATTTTTTTTTTTGTTTATTTCGATTAGTCGTGCCGTGCGACATGTTAGGCGAATCGAATAACGAAGAAATATATAAGATTTTATAAACGGAAAAGCAATTAGTGTCTTGAATCGAATAAGCGGTAATTCTTCGCCTTAAGATTACACCTCAGTATTGTAAAAATAAAAAAAAAATAGAAATACTTGTTCTAAAACTTTTTTTTTTAAAAAAAAAAAAAAAAAAAAAAAAAAAAACTTTTACTTATGCCCATTGTTTACATTTTTACATTTTACATCGAGCACGCAGGATATTATGTATTTATTCGAAATTTTAGTGACCAGGCAGTATATACTTATGTGAACATTTGCATGTATTTGCATTTGCAAAGCGACAATGAAATTAAATGAAATATACAGCCATGAGATTTTTTATGATATATATTATAATTGTATTGTTATTATTAGCCTTTTTCATTGAATTTTGAATACAAACGGTAACTATAATTAAATCTTTAATTACGATGTATGAAATTAGTTAGCATAAGGCACTTTGTGTGCAAATTATGTTAACATATAGCTGTCATCGTTCGCTCCGAGAAATTATAAATATTGAAAAATGTACGCAATTATATTTATAAGAGTTTATTGAAGTGTCATTATATTTAAATTTAAAAAAAAAAATAAATCAATAATAATGAAAAAATATGAAAATTATTTGCCAAAACGATTAATTATTATTATTAGACTTTTAGAGAAAAATTAATAAGTGACAATATTAATGAAGGTATATTCTGTTTTGTTTTAAAATCAATTGTTATTGATTTTGCAAATGAATTCGAATAGTTAATCGATTATAAAAATGATAAGAGTTGAAATATATTTTTGATGTCATTAGTGTGCATTGAATGTTGGGTAGTTGTACGATCTCATAAAATAATAATAATACTTTTAAATCGATGTAAGAGAAATCAATTCTGCGTTTTTTTTTATTATTTCAATTATTTTTGTATAATCAGTTCTGATACATCGTTATAATTCTTGAAAACGTGATTACAAGGTGTTACAAATTATTTTCTAACATTTTCGTTTCCATTGTTGCAAACCGATGGCGAAATATTTCGATAAATATCCCCTATTACATATATATATATATATATATCCTTTTTTCAGAACGTGTCAAACATTTTCTGTTTATTTAAATGTACCAATCAATATTTTAGTCGTAAAATTACATAAAATCTATAATCCCTTTTTTTATTTTAAACAGTAAATGCAAATTGACCCAATTGACTATGTTTCCTTCCTGTACGTTTATTATCTCTTTGATAAAATCTCATATCTCGGACATAAATATTAGTCTTTTGAAAAATAAAAAAATGAGAATATAAACGGTGAAGTTATCGGTTTGTCATTTTACGGGTGAAATATTTGTTTATAAAAACAATCGATAACGGCGTTGTTGAATATTTCTCTTTTAAATAAATATATCGCAAACAATGCACAAGTATTATAAATAAGTTCTTTCATTTTCCATCGCTTTCGGCATAATTTTTAATAAAGCACTATTATGATCTACATGTTCCGAAGACGAATGGAAATGCAAAATATTATTATTAAATTGTTGGAGAGGGGTGGGGGCGGGACGGGGGGAATTGAAATATTCGGTGCATATAACGGTAAATTCATTCAATTCGTCGTCCGTAAATCTTAAAGAGAAGTGAGAAAATCATTGAGTTGACTCGCAACATCGTGACAATAAAAAATAGAATGATTCTTACATACATACTTAGTTCTTTTTTCATTTATGATTTATACGCGATTTTATCCTGACAGACGCAAATTATAATTATTACAATAATTACATGATAGTGTAGTTTTTACAGTGAATCATAAATTATTATTTTTATATAAATATTTTTGTAACAGTATATTCGCCGATACTTAAGTGTACAGTAGTTAGATATACACTATATAGCAATAAGAGATCTAAAATCAAATGAAAGTTCAATTTTCATTACGTTTCTTATAAATCAAGTTTTTTTTTAACGGCAATTCAAATAACGATTAAGGCCCAAGAACGCACTCCTGCTAAAAAATATATTAGCATTTATGTTTATGTGAAATTTTGATTATAATCGTATCAATTTCAATTCAATATTGAATTAAGATAAAACTACTAATACGTGTAATGCAAGAACGGAAATATTTTTTGAAATTTTAACAATTGATTAGAGACACACGCCGACAGCGCTTTATATTGTACTTTGCTTTTGATTTTAGAACCCTTGTATATTAACAATGACGGAAAATAGATCAAAGCACCCACCTAACTAGATAAGTACTTTAGTAACATGTATTTTGAATGTCTTCAGGTTGAATTCGAAATATATACATATATATATATATATATATATATATATATATATATATATATATATATATATATATATATATTATATACCCAATGATAATTCTAGTATATCTTTTCTTTATCATTCATTCTTTTGCCTTTGATGTTTAGGTTTAGCAATGTTGCTGGCCGATACATTCTCATATAATAACATCGTTCACTTTCTACAAATTCTTCAAAAGCCATTTTCTTATCATGTATCTTTTAATTTTTTAATTTTTATAAGCAATTTTCTATTGTGCCGATATTGCATGCTTGTTCTATACGAATATATAATTATGGAATTTGCACAATATTGTTTAATCCACTAGAACAAACAGTACGGTTTCGCACTTTTGAACATTCAAAAATGGTTTAAAAAAAAAAAAGTTATAACAGACTGTTCGTACGAACACCCCAATGCTTATTATGCCAAAGACACATAAGTGGAAAAAAAGTCTATAAAGCAGTATGTGTTACGGCACGTTTTCGATAAGGAAATTAAAAAAAAATATGATAACTTAAATATATTATTGGACACAGGTATAGCGGTAATTATATTACCAATAAACTACAATGATTTTTTTATTGCATTGATTATAATGTTGATAAATGAATCTAGTTAAAAAAAATTCTTATCCAAGTAGTACATCGATCGTACAATGGAAATATATATTAAAAGTATCTGCGTCCAATATAAAATCTATTTATATAATGTTGATTTAGATTTCTTTTTCTCACTAAAAGTTGTAAATAATAAAAAATGATTATGCATTTTATCACTTGTATTTTTCTTTTAGCGTCTGCGTAGAAGAAAAAGAAAAAAAAACGTATATTATAGTGGTAAAACTCTAGATAATTAAAGTTAAATCTCTCTCTCTCTCTCTCTCTCTCTCTCTTTCTCTCTTATGTCATGTATTGTCAGCGTATAAGCTTTTGATAAACATTGCACAATGAAAACTATGTAATACAATTCTATAAAATGTTCGACGTGTGATATGATCACAAATTTTGACTGGCGTTACGACACGTCGCTCTATCGTAAAGTGAGTTCTGTTTGCTCTTTAATGATTTGTTTCTCGTTAGTACAAATAATCCATGATTTCTTACGCGATAGTCTATCTGTTTCTATCTCGAAAAAAAATGTGTGTAAACATACACGCACACGCACACGCACACACACACACACACACACACAAACAACAACAACAACAACAACGTCTGTTTTGTTATTTCTTTTTAATCTTTTATTGGCGGCGCTTAAATACATTGTTGGCCACCACAGACTATTTTTTATACCTTAGGTCCAAGGTCGATTGATTTGAATTTATTGCTAAGTAATTTGACTGGGATCCTTTCTTATTTCTTCATTTTTTATATTCGCATACATACACATATACGTCTGCTGTGCGTGCGTGGGCGCGCGCGCGCATACGTGCCTATTTATGTATATATTCGTTTCTCAATAATCATTTTTCGTTCTTATAAAGAGCACATACGAAAGAAAATAAAAAATAAATTATTCCAAATGAGGAGGCAGTAATGATAATTATATCGTTAATGCTCGCTCCCATCGTTATTTCACGTAATATAAATATATAACTTATATACATTGATCGTCGTGTCACGTAATGAACAATTAAACTCATTCCTTATAATTAATATACTTTACACTCGAGCGCCAAACAAATATTAAAACCAATCATTGCAATCACTTGCATTAGCTAAAGCTCGGGAATTGAACATTTGTATACTTTAAATAATACTATTTGAATTAAACACCAAAACTTCATACAACTCTACGACGCAATTCGTTTAATATTTTACACTTATAATAATGCATTAAATAATAATATACTAAGAAGTAGAGAAAAATAATTCCCAAGGTAATCGACGATATAATATAATATATAGTTTCTAACGCACACCTTTTTACATTATATCTTTCTCTCTTCTTCATATTGGTAATAATGTATATAATAGTTAGTGAACAGAAGTGAGATGAAAAAATTTACATAAACCGTCTTATCGCCTTTAAAGCGAAACCAGTCTCTAAATTATTTTATTGTTTGTTGTTAAAAGGTTATAGAAAAAACGGCAGACTCAAAAATCCTTCGGACAAATGCGCCCGTACATAATATATATATATATATATATATATATATATATATATATATATTGCATTCCCATCAACATTAAGGAACGCGTTGTTTGTTTGTTAGTTTATTCACAAATATGCGATTGTGTGCACGTGGGTGGATGAGTTTATGTTTCATATTAAATGGAATATAAGTTTAGATATATATATATATATATATATATATATATATATATATATATGTATATACTATACACGGACAATATAGTAAAATTTTTATTAAACTTGCAATTACAATTGCATCATCTTGCTCCTCTCTTCATCTTTCTTCGCTCATTCCTTATCCATTCGTATAATAAAAAATATGTATCAAGACTGTACATATAAGGTCAAAAAATTCTTATGGTAACTTTTCGGGTAAAAGGTCGTGTATATAACGCAATATATAAATCATCCTTTCAGAAAACGTTACCAGTGTTATATACCGCTCCTCTCCGTAATCGTCCGAAAGTTCGCTATTATTTAATTATTCATTGTGAGACGTAAGTGGTTGTTCTTATTTTCAATCGGGCGGCCAACGTAAAAGTATTGGGCCTTAGGCCGGTAACGGTGTTCCCTTTTTGCCGCAGTCTTAGGAGTCATAAGACGAAGATCCGTGGTCGTGCGCAGGACTCGGCGGTGTCGATGGATTCGAACTATTATTCGAGGCTATGGAGTGTCGTGGGCTACTTCCAGATACGTGCTCCTGTTGATTCAATGTTTACTCATTATAATTTACCATTTACAAATAGTCAGCTGCTTAATCCAATCAAATTGCTATTCAAATGCATTTTTTTTAACTTTTTTTTTTTTTTTTTTTTTTTTTTTTATAATTTTCTTTATTTAATGAACTTTACATATTTTTAATCTGAATGTAGGTGATTATTTAGCTTGTTGTACGAATAACTTGCTTCTTGTCTTATTAATAAATGAAAAATTGTCACGTTATTAATTCATTCGAATTTTCAGAAATTAAATACGTGCTATGCAAAATACTTAAAAATCTCCGTTTTCTGTAATTAAAAAAAGTGAATTATCAAATTTTCATTTCTAAACCTTATTTTCATGTTAGTTTTTCATAATCTAAAAAACAGTATTACAAGATCGGGCCAACGATGCGTTAAATTCATCATAATAACGTGTCACCCCAGCATTGACAATTGCAATTGTGTTAATTTTCAAAATATCCGTTTTCTCCTTTGCCTTATTTTATGCATTTAGCGTCGATTAATCTCTCGTTCGTTAATTAGCTATAAAAATGTGATTTATCCAGATAAGTGTGACCTAACAAACGACAGTATGATTACCGATTTCAGCATCGTGAAAATAACAAAAAATAAGTCACGATAATAACCGACTTAATAATAAAAATAAGTATTTTCAAGTAAATTAAACGCTCTAGTTAATTAATCTACTATGGTATTCGTTAAATGACACTTATTTTTATTTATGCAATCAAACACATCATCAAGATTTGCAAATATGTAATGTAGGCTTTTGTAAGATTCTTATTTTTTCTCAAGTAGTCGTTCAAGTATTAACATTTCATCGTTTCTCCATCTTATTATTTCGGAATCCCAATGAGCTCTTCAACATAGGAGATGGATTTGGCTAATAAAATGTTAGATAAAATCTTTTAATAAACAATGTGTTAGAATATTTATGTAAACAATGCAAATATTGTTTCTGTATGCTAAAAATCGGTTCACAATTACTACATTCCATTATTTACGTTTAAGTTCATTATTTTGCACAGTAACGGCCATATTTTATATCAAACCAGTACTAGTGTCGTTATATTGTACTTTTTTAATAATAAAATTATTCTTAACTTATGAATAACTACAATCTTATTATATTATGAAATTTCCTAATGATCCATCTTCAACATTACCCTCCGCAGACTATATTTTATTATTGTCTCTGTCTTCTTTAACTTCACGACTTTTCAATAATTTATCAAAATTATTACCTCAACTATTAGTTAAATTATTTGCTTGAATGATTAAGTCCAAGTTTTCGCGTAGTAACAAATTCAACTACGCTTTCCAACTTTCTTCCAATTAATTTTACACACGTGCAAATACCTTATGCTCTATATACATAAACTTTACAAAACTTTTAATAATTTTATAATTAATTTTTTTCCAATAATTATTGTTTGATTCGATAATTATCTGCTTTCATATCGTTTGCTCGATCAATATTTCTATTTCAGAACAAGTTCTGCGATTATTTAGAATTTATTTAGAAATTTTACAATTTCAATTAAACCTCGCACACTGTTCACGAAAATTTATCTAATACAAAATTTATTTATTGTATTATATGTAACGAAGTATTGACTAAAATTGCTAAATTTAAATTAACAAACGTAAACATTTTAGCGTTTAAAACTGATGTTACCTTATCTTGTAACGAAGCAATGCTCCCAAGAGAATGAGGTGTATGCGATCGTAAATGTAATGATTCCGAATCAACTTGGTCAACTGGAGTACGTGGCAGTGATGGTGGAGTAGCGGTTGGTCTTGGCGGTGCCGGTCCTCTTCTAGAAGATGTTGAACCTAATAAAGAAATAAAAAAAAATAAAAAAATACGCGCTTGACGATTCACTCATTTATTGATTAGACTGACGAGTGCAAAGGATATTAAAATTTTCCAATTAAAATGCAATAATTAAACTAACACAAAATATATAATACTTTTACCGTTATGTGGTGAGAATCCAGAATTTCTAGTCATATGTGAACTCAGTCGTCTTGTATCCGAAGGTGGATGTCTAGGTGGCAGTGGTGCTGGCTTATTTGGTGGTTGTACCGCCGAACCATAAACCTAGACAATCAAATGTGAAACGTTTAAATGTCAAATAAAGTAAGATTTAACGGCAGTATAAGAACATTTTACGCTTTTTTTTTTTTTTTTTTTTTTTTTTTTTTAATGTTTTTTTTTCTTTTTTTTTTTTTTTTTTTTTTTTTTTTTTCAAATGCTACTTACTCGTTGTTGATTACTATGAAAGTGTGAACTAGCATATGACCCTGAGAATTGTTGATCAGCCGTTTCTAAAGTTGTTGGTAAATCCAACAATCTTTGAATCTAATAAAAATAAAAATATAAAAAAGAAAATAATAGCATTAATGATTAAGCTTATTTAAATACTGAATAAATAATTAATTTTGACGATAGAATGTCGAGCGTTCGATAAAGTCTCATAATATTAAAAATTGTTCATTATTTATATTAATACGTTGTAATAGAATATAACAATATATAGTTGGAAAAGTTTTGAAAATATGATTAATTATTTGTTCCTCGAAATGAATTTGAATACCCATAAAAGGTAGTACGAAGTTGACAATGCGTTAATTACATTCGCATGAATAAATAAACACGCACGCGTACGTATGGATATTGGAAACGTAATTTATTATTAAAAATCAACAGAAATGAAATGAATTGAAAATACGGCCTTGTTATATATAAATATATAATTAAAGTATACATACTTGAATACCATTTCCAGGCCCCATATGAGTTATATGATTAAAGTTCGTTGGCGCTGATATCATTTTCGAGCGACGATCGGTTGGACGCGCGGCTCGATTACCCTCGCGTAGTGAAAATCTTCTTCGCGGTCTAGCCATAGGCCTGCCACTTGCATCTATCGTTGCCAGATTTAACAATTCGCCTTTAATGTATAATTTTACAAGATCAATTTTACTGGCAATGTGTATTGTGAAAATTCGTTGATGTTAAAGAAACGATCATTACAAAATAAAAGCGATTACAATGTGGATGTTCCATTGATATTGAATATAATTATTGGAAATTTTTGATGCTCGGATATTGTAATGACATATTTATTACAACGTCAGGCGAATTATCATTTAAATATCCTTAATTTCATCGTGAATTATGTTGAACGATAGGATTAAATCCATATTACAGTTTATAATTATTTTGTGCCAACGATATGTTGTATCGTATCGGATATGATATAATATTATATGATCATAATATACTTACGTTGGTGTAAATTACTCAGATATATAACATGTGGCATGTCGTTGATTATACACGTGGTAAGCGAACCCGATGTATTTAAGGGTTTGGCTTTCTTGACGTTTAGCGTTTGCAACCAATCGCCCGCTTGACAATCGAACACATCGATGTGCGTATCACTGTAAACCAAAAGATAGCCTTCGCAATAACCTAAAAGGACATTGCCACATTACCAATAATGCTCGTTGTTTTCATGAAAATATAATTATTCTCTCATAAAAGGTGAAACGAGGATAAAAATAAATCCAATGTTCAATTCAACTCACTAACTGCCGTTGGATAAGCCGTGTACATGATCTCTCTGTCTCGACTTTTTCTTCCCTGACTGTCAACATACACTGCTAATGAATAAAATGCTAATAAAAACTCTCCACTTTGTAACTCGATACATCTAAAGGCATCCAAAGCGTTGAATGTCAACAAATTTAAAAGCGCATTTTCTGGATGGACCAAAGCTGAAATAATGTGACGATTAATAATTGGCTTGAGAAAGAATCCATGCCGTTTGAATTGTTAAATGGTCGTTTACGGTGAATATTTCATCGCATTAATAATTTGAGGATTCAAAATCACAACCATCACCATTGAAATTTTCACAATGAAATGAATTTAAAAATTTTCTCTTTCCTTGTTACAGCTTATCTCGATATACTTACAAATAGGATGATGGTCTCCTAAAATACTGTATATAGAAAATCCGGAAGGATATCCGACGCAAAGACGACCTTCCGCGAGGATCTGCAACGTTTGTACATGACAAGGCAGCATCAGTTCACGAACGCGTTTGTGTCGTTGTTTTGTACGCGTTATTTCGTATATGATGACTTGAGAAGCATTCTGAAAGCATCATCGGCGTTATAATAATCATTAAGTGTCGCTCATTCATAAATTAAAATTTTAATTAATCCCAATAACCCTTAAGTACCATCAAAATGAGTCACCTGTTTCTTAATAGCCACGCACAAGCAGTAAGTCAAGGGATTACGCCGCATGACGCCAGTCGTCAATGTTATACATCCCTTAGTCTCCGCGACCTTGATCCACTCGACCTCGTCGCCGTCCAAGGCGCGAACCGGCACCAGGCGTACGTGCCGCTGCTTACCACTAAGTACAACGATCAGCTGCTCTTCCGTTACATACTCTAAGAGGAATATTTTCTTACCCTCGCCGACCCTCGCAATCTCTGAGGAATAAAATCGCACAAAATGCGAGTGTATTATTAGGTAGATCAGTTGCACGAAGAGCAATTTCACAAAATATATGCTCAATAAGAGCTTGCGACTATACATAATGCCAAACGCTACATTTAATAATTAATTAAGGACGTTGATGAGCCAATAACGTAGCTACCATTAATTTTCATACAAATACTTTCGTATTATCAATTGATAAAAGCGCATGGGCACGGCTTTTTCATGATTTTAAGCGTTAATACGACGACAAACTTCTTCATAAACAAACATCTTAAAAGAGATTTTAAGGTGAATTTAACCGACGCTTGTGCCGAACGACTATTACGGATGTGACTGCTAGGAGATTATTAATGCATTATTAATTCGGAAAATTAAATTTATAAAAGCGAAAAGGTCGCTCGACGCGCTTTATTGTTAAAATGAATTGCCACTCGTATTTTACAATTTACGCATTTCCAACGTTGCAATAGGAATGCCACACTATCCTAGAATTCCAATTAAGTGCTCGTATTAAAAGCATAAAGTGTTGAATTATGTAATAATTTCTTACCACTACGATCTAAATCTAAACAAAACAGGCCTTCCTCGGTGCCAATGACTAGACGATCTGGATCGATAATTGCCCCTGACAGCACGTTTTTAATGACAATTAGCGACAACGTGTTGTCCAACAACTCTTTAGCACGAAACATCTTTATAGATAATAAGATAAAAAGGGTTAATAATTGTTATTCTGGTTTGTCAGCGAGAATGGCATATTAAATATGGCATTAAGTACGAGTAAGATAAATTATGATATCATACGGTAGTATTAGGGAGATTATTCCTTTTCAAAATCCGATGGAGTTCGCTCAAGGCCACTACCCATTTAGCTTTTTCGCTCTCGGTATCGGCAAGCATTAACGTGTGATTCCGCAAACCAGGTGGTTCCAACAATGATGTTGTTATCTAGTATACAAACATAATTTTATGAGAGCAATAATTTCTTTTCGTTTCCTTCTTATTTAACATAAACTACACTGTTTTCATTGACTCTTTTCGCACCTTCGCGCAAATTCGAATAATACACACACACACACACACACACACACACACACACACACACACACACACACACACACACAGAGAGAGAGAGAGAGAGAGAGAGAGAGAGAGAGAGAGATTAAGCCACAAATTCGACAATAATCTATGTAATTTATTATTGCGTAATCGTTAAAATAATACCGTTACAATGGTACGTAATACTGATAAATATTCCCAATGAATTAAAATGCAAATTACCAAGCTTACGACTTATCGTATGTCATAATCAAACATTTCAAATATCATCAACTGAATCATCAGTTCATTCATCGAAAATTTTAAATAAAAGTGCATTTAGCATTTATTACTCATAAAAGTATTGTGTAGTATACCCTTAGGGGTTAATCGACATAATTAATTGGATTTTTGGAGACGAAATAGAGCTTTGTTTTGTTTGTAATTGTTGTTTTTAATATTACAGACGAGTTAAAAATCCATTTGATTTGTAGCGTTATTTGTTGTTTTGCTGTTGCTTAGTTAAAAAAATAGTAATAAAATAATAATACATAAATAAACAAAAAATAAAAAAAAAATTAATAAACATACAAGAGTTGTGAGTTTTTTTTAATCCTCTTAGAAAGAAGATACCGTTGTTTTTAAAAAGTATTAATTACAGTTTTGCGTGAAAACTATTCAAGTATTTTCCTCCTTTCAAAGCTATTGCAAAACATATTTAATCATACAACATCTAAAGCTTGGATAAGAATTTTATCGATAAGAGATTTTGCGTTTGTAACATTATCTTGTAATCTGTGCAATTATTCTTGCCAAAAGCATATAATAATAATAACAATAATAATAACAATAATAACAATAATAACAATAACAATAACAATAACAATAACAATAATAACAATAATTATTAACAAGTATTACCGCAAGAGTAACAACAATATTTACTTATTAAAATTTATTATTATTATTATTATTATTATTATTATTATTATTATTATTATTATTATTATTAATTATTAAAATTCTTTCGTTATTTTCAAACATCGGCATTTTCTTACGACAATTATTCTTTATTCGAGAAGAGATAGTTGTTTCATTTATATCGCTGTCCTCGTGCGAAAGCATAATTTTACATTTCAGCCTACATTCGAGACCGTGAGAAGCCAGCCCATTGTAATGGCACACGCGATTCCCAATGAATGGCAAACAGAATCGAACGAGGATAGCGAGTGTCTCCGCGAGTCCGTTAAAATAAGCGTGCTGCTGTTGTGTAAAGTTTGGCGTGGTCGGGGGTTTGGAAGGTGGGGGATTGGGGGCGGAGCGGTACTTCCGTGAGGCTTACTACTTACCCTAAATATACACGGAATGTCCTTTTTGGTCGCGTGTATGACGTCGGAGTCGCGTACGGAGCTGACGCTGAACTCTTCGTCTCGCATGTCAAGTACCTGGGATACGTAGACCGACGGCATGGCATTGCGATCGGAGAGATCGTAGAGGAACAATTTGAAGTCACAGACAACCACAAACTGGCGCACCCAACCTTTCTTTACGCCGCCCATTTTTGGCACTTTGACGTAGCCCTCGTAGGCAGTGCCGATGCCACGAGTCGGGTCGATCCCCAGCGGTCGTTTTGCTGAACAAGCACATTAAACGGTTCGATCGATCAACTCGACCACACTCGAATCTCCCACTATATTTATCTTCAATTATTCGCTTTCAACGTTACTTTCCTTCGTCACATTAAATTAATAACTCATTAATAATTGCTGGCTTGAGCATATTTGCATGGCTCTAATGAATTGCTTCATCGTAAAATCATCGTAAGCTTATCATCGGATTCGTCATCGTCTCCCTTCGTTTATAAGTTTATAAGGCACGCGCGTTCCAGTAGTGGTAACAAGTGAATATTTTTCATTTTCAAGCAATCGACGTCGATTCCCTCGAACAACGCGATTTTTTTCATTACCGATTAACATTAAAATAATCTTTAAGATTTTTATTGTGAATATATGCTGTAATGTTGAAATTTTGTATCGCGAGTCATTCGGATAATTCATTAGATCAAAAGCATTATTTCACGCGATCTCTATCTATGGCAATTTATTTTGTTTTTAAACTTTGCTTTTAAATCATAAGAGATGACCCATAAATGTACGGCTACGACAAGATTTGCATCAAAATGAGTTTAAAAAAAAAAAAGTTAAAAAATGGATGTTTTATTTTATGTTTAATCCAAGCTAAGGCAATAATTGTAGGCGATAATTGCCATTATTACAATCACATCGAACATTCTATTTTATCATTATTTATTTTTCCTAAAATATCGTCGAGTGTAAGGGGGTGGTGAGCGGTGGAGAGACAGAGGTCGCAAAGACTTAATAAAGTGTATAACTGATAAGGTGAAATACGAGTGAAAATCGGTCGATCGGTTGGTCTTACTTTGATCGTGAGGAACTGGACAGACGGAGGGCACTTTGTCGCAACATTGCACGTGACAAGCGAAGCCGCAGACCTCGCAAACGACACCTTGCCTGATGACGCCAACCATGAGTGACGTGCAATGATTGCACTTGGTCGGCCCGGAGAATGTCCGCACCAGGAACTGATGCGACTTTGGCTTTGGCTGTAGATTTGTGTGACCTTGCGAGACTGCGGACGATTTGCTCAGGAGCTCGTGGGATAATGGAGAAGTCGGGTCCTGAATATACGGTTGTTTAATCAAATTGCCCGTTGCAATCGTTGATGAAAAGCAGACAGGAACTTTTAAACGCAGTGATTAAAGCGTTTGAAGGTTCCTGTAGATGTTATAATAATATTACTATCGCAATGTCGGCATTTGTATATTAACTGAATTTCACTTGATAAATCAACATTTGAGTTAATTTAAGGGCAACAATAATATCAAATATTTCCATTTCTTTACAATAGAATTACAGTTTTCGTGAAAAATAGTAGATTAATGTAGCGTTTAAAATTACAATCCATTCCGTTGTTTCAGTCAAAGACAATAATTTACATTTCTATTGTTTATCAAAATGTGGTTTTTATTATTATTATTAAGCCTAAAGTTCATAAGAAATTGATTTTATTTTCCACTAAACTACGCTCGATTATCATCCAAGTACATACGGTGTGCCAAAATCGTATAAAAAAAAAAAAAAAAAAAAAAAAACAAAAAAAAAAAAAAAAAAAAAAAAAAAAAAAAAAAAAAAAAAAAAAAAAAAAAAAAAAAAAATCTAAAATATTCCATGTTCATAAAAAAAGCTTCTGTGAATCTTTAAAAACTTTAATTTAAGTTTATAAAAGTTTACATAAGTATGCTACGTTATTCTACACAACGATGTTGCAGTACTCTTCTCTAGTTGATTAATTAATTACATTACGTAACAATGATAAGAGAGCGGAAATAAGTATTCTTAATTTCAAAAAGCGAATGAAACTTTTCGTTTACCAATGTGCGTGTTCCTACCACACGGACCCCACCCTTTGTAAAGCTAAAATTATGTAAAATCTACACAAGCTCGTCTTATCTAATAAATAATAAGGAAGAATTTTTTTTTTTTAAGCACAAAGGAGCTCAATTTAGCTTCTAGTCCGATTAAATTGCGATTCGGGGAAAACACAAAGTTTTGCCGGAGATGAATGCGCAACAGTTGCGATAATTGTAACAACCTTCTTCAGGATTTTACTCACGATGCTAAGTTCGGAGAGGTTGCTCTTGCTACTGGTTATGCTGGGCGCGCGGTTGTCCTCGATGTCGCCCTCGACGCTGTCAACGCTGCCGTGGCGTGCGTTACCCGCAGTCTCCTTGAGGAAATGCTCGAGATACGACATCTGCGAGGTCGGTCTCTCCAAAACTGAAATTACGAATGAAACATTGGCGATCTGATGTGGATTGGCTAAGGACTTTCGCGCGCGCATTTAAAGGAGCATGTCACAAAATTTTGTTAGGCAACATTTCTTTGGTAAATAAAGTACAAAAATTAATTAATTAAATAATTAAATGAATAGAATAAAATAAAAATAATAATAATAATAATAATAAAAAGAAGAGGAGAAGGAAGTGTTAGGCAAATATGTCCATTCGCATGTGGATCGAACGTATTTATCGAGGTTAACTTGCTTTTTTCGTATTTGAAAAAGTATTCTGTATTTTCATTGGCAATAGATTTATCAACACTAGGCTCTTTATAAATATTGGACCTACGAAACCACTCCACTGCAACTATGCCACATTTTTTTATTACTTATTAAATCATAAAACTTGGTCATTAACATAACAATTAGAGATTACTTTCTTTATTAATAAACAATTTTTTTTATTATTTTATTATTTTTTTTTTTTTTTTTTTTTTTTTTTTTTTTTTTTACAAGCCGAGAAAGTCCACTTGTAGGCCGAAAAAATACAAAAAATGTCTACATGCTGAATATCTAACTACAGAATATCGATGCTAAAAAAATTATTCAAAGCTAATTTAAGAAAATTTTTATTTAAAATGCTGTAAAGTATGTGGTCAATATTCTCCTAGATTATTAAAGAATATAAATTAATTTTCATTCAAGAATATATTATCATTTTTCTCGTTCTCTCTCTCTCTCTCTCTCTCTCTCTCTCTCTCTCTCTCTCTCTTAATGTTGGCATTACAATAATCAATCCCTTCGGTTGAAAGAAAATCATTTAATATCGATATTGTATCAATGTATTTGAATAATGTTTAGCCGTAAGACTTTAGAATAGTAAATAAGCAGTTCTCAGCAATAAAGCACAGCCTGTCGAGGTAATTTTTATATAAACAATTCTCTTATTAAAGATAATTACTAATAAATAATAATAATAATACTAATAAGATAATTAATAATTAATACGCTGCAAAATTTAATCGGACTTTTGAAAAACATACTCGAACAAAACCGCAAAAATAAATAAATAATAACATTGAATATTATTTTATAGAATAGTTGTATAAAATCATTTTTGTTGTTGTTGTTGTTTTTTAATTTTATATAAACTAAATAAATACAAGCTTTTGCTAAGTGTCATAAGAAATTATTAAAATTTTATGCTTTTAGATGCTTTACGAAACTTTGGCTCAATAAAACAAACATAAAATGGCAGAGATTTCCGCTTTACCAACCTTGATGATAGTACAAAAACAAATCGCGCTAAATTTATTTCACTTTTACCATTTTCGCGAAATAATTCGGATCGCGCAAACATATCGTCGTATCGTAAAAATTGATCTTCCCATTAATGGTCTAAAGTTTATACATTAGAATTATAATTAATATCTACCAAGTATTATCGAAAGCAAATGAAGACCTTTCAAAAAACCGTCTTAGCATGTTTCGAAATTGACTGTAAATATTTCTTGTAATGTAAAACTACATTAATATTGACTTTGGGCATTTGTATACAACTTCAAAAATAGTTTAATACCTAATGTATATATAAAATTGAAGTTTAATTCTTACATTTTACATGCATTCAGAAGGCAAATGGACATTTATTTTTAGTAATGTATAAGAAATTTTTACATTATAACCTATACAACAAGATTAAAACGTTAAATAATTCTATTTATGAAAATGCCAAATACTAGTGTAAATTTCTATGCTACATAATTTAATACTTGTTTCCATACATTAACCACCATTGTCGTCTTATGAATTTTCCTTTATTTTATAACAATGCGTTTTAATTTAATTAAACATTTATTATTAATATTAAATTCAAAATACTTTAATACAATCGTCTCTTGCAATAGAATAATTGATATCTTTAAATACATTTTCTTTTCTATTCTTACGTTTAGCTTTAAGAATTTTTATTATTTCCATTGCATAAGAAAGAGCTTTAATTAAATTCGCCTAATTTAGTTCATAATAACGTTTATATAAATGCATAAAATCATTGTACAGTCGATAATGTTAATGAATTACCGACTAAGCTGTAAAGAATAAAAATTGATTCTATTAAATTACACAATCCGCTTTATAAAAATTGTTTGAAATATTTACCAAACGATCGACTCTATCTTAATATAGGCAAATTCAAGAATACAAAAAAAAAAAAAAAAAAAAAAAAAAAAAAAAAAAAAAAAAATAATAATAATAATAAATCAATACTGTTCAGTTGGTAAGAACGAATTTCCTGGTAAGTTTGAGTAAATAAAAACAAAACTCTGGATGCAATAAATGCATAAATCAAAATGGAAAAGTCTATTTTTCGTTTAAAAAAGTTTTTGTTATTAAATCGTACATCGTCGTAACTGTGGATTGTAAAACAAATATAAATAAATACTATAGTAATATTTAAACGATTTAAACAACAAAACACAACAGAGCTATGTTTCGGTAAATGTTAATTAAACATTATCCGAAAGGAGTCAGTCAATAAAGGAAATTAGATTAAATTATTTAAAAGCTTATATCTAATGAAAATTTGTACCTCGGTTGTACATATGGCTTAAGAACAATTGTTAATAACATGCGAATTAAGCAAATCATGCAGGCATAAATCAAACCACGCACTCAACGCACACGCACGCACTCAACGCACACAAGCGCACGGAAATAATAAACGCATATAAAAAAAAAAAAAAAAAAAAAAAAAAAAAAAAAAAATAATAATAATAATATGTAATTCACACCTTTGACTTTCATCGTAAGATTCGGAATAAACATAATGGTATTCAGATGATGTCAAAAGTAAAGAAAAACGTTCGTCATTAAAGCTGTATGTAGAAATGTACATGTACAAAGAGTAATGACACAACTTAAGATCATTGCGTATATGGAAATTTTCTTATCCGTCGAGAATATACTGAAAACATAGCGCTCTACAAAATTATATTTTTATTTTTAGAGAATAGTTATTGCGAATGTCAACAAGTGAATATCTTCATTCAGTAGGAGAAAACACGGAATATGAATATCACGCAGCCAATGTCGAGTCGATAATAGTAAACAATGTTATATCAAATTAAAATTTTATGAAATTTTCTCACTATCATTAAAAGAGAAATTATTGAAATTTAATATTTTAAAAAAGGCTTATAATATTTTTATTCCAAATATATATCAATTATTTTGTTGTGATTAATTGACTGTGATAAATCTTTATATTAAGGATATTATTGAGTACGTTAAGCTGCTACATTTTTATGAATAAAAATTAAACAGTTATCAAATGTTATTTAAAATTAATTAATTTATTAATCTATACCATTAACTATTGACATATACTATTAACAATAAATATCATTATAATGTTAAATATGTTTGTAAATTGGTAATTTTATAATCATTTATTGATGTCTAACATAATTCTTGTCAATACGAATATTCAAATTTTACATGTCATAATCATATAACTGAATAGTTAAAAAACAACAACAACAACAAAAATTAAATGATTTAATAAAAATGCGAAAATTCGAAAATTTAATTCAGTCTATAAGATGCTTTATTAAATTGAATTTCTTGCTTAAATTAAACATATTATTTATATAGAATAGAGTAAACTCTAAATGTATTTGTAGATGTTTTTTGGTTTTGCATCCTCTGATGATTTTTGAAAACTATACTGTGCATTGTGAAAATGCTTTAGTGGATGATATCGGTTGATAAAGTGAAATAAATGATTTTAACACGATTAACATAAAACGGACAATTGCATATGGTAACAAAAAGAGAAAAAAAAAAAAAAAAAAAAAAAATACGAGATTAGTTGATAATCACGAAGCAAAAAGAGCGCTTGTAGCTAATATGCACACCTTAGGATATAATTAAGGATATCAAACAAGAATCAAAAGAAAAAAAGGAGTAAAAACGAAGTAGTTCACAAGCTGACATTCAATAAAGATGAAAAGAGTGAGATGAGAGGGAGGGGCAGAGAGAGAGAGAGAGAGAGAGAGAGAGAGAGAGAGAGAGAGAAGGAAGGAAGGAAGGAAGAAGGGAAGGTGTGTCGTGACATTGTCTGTTGGGATGATATGAAGAATTACCAGGCGACAATACGCAGCTGAGGGCAGCGTCAACAACAATATCGCCATGAGCATCATCATCATCATCATCATCAACAGCAAGCCTAGTTAATAAGCTACTAGAGGCTGCGGCAGCTCGACGACTAGCGGGGCAAAGACGCATTACTGTGGGGGCCCGGCCCTGGACGACGACGACGCGCTGGGGTTCGGCGACGGCTCTCGCCGTCTTCGCCGCCCTCGCCGCCACACACGGGAGATACAGTTGTGCGGCGACTCTATGCAGCTGGTCGGCTGTCACAAATACAGTTTGATGATGAGCAACAAGAGGCCCCAGACGCAGCTCGTTACGCCAATAAATAGAGGCACTTTGCAGTCTAGAAAATCAGAATTGGACACCACAAAACCGGACATTCTTTATTCAATCTATCTTACTTCTCTTTTCGTTGTCTGTGTGATTTATTTATTTTTTTTAATTTCTTTTATTTATGTATTTATTCGAAAGGACGCATACACACATCACACACGCTACTTTCCTATCGGCGTAGCTTATCCCTCTCTTCGGCATATTTATTCTTATTTCGTTTATTTTCTTTAGTATCTCTTAGTTGACTTTCTTTTTTGTTTTTTTGTTTTTTCGCTTGTTTTTATTTTAAACTTTAAACAAACAACTAATTTGAATCATCCACGATATTTTATAAGTAGACGATGATGACGAAGATGATTTCATTTTGTATATAGTATTGATACTCCGTATATTTAATTCAATTCAGTTTGGAACACATAAAAAAAAGAAAAAACATGAAAAAAAAAAGAATCGATTTTTCACACTCATACTTAAACATATAGAAATATTACTTTTAATAAATTTTGTTAATAATTAAGGGATTTTCCTATTTGATCATTCAAGTATACCATAGAATGTAAATAGATTTTATAAATATTCTTATCTTGTTGCGTTAGCATCGTATCGTTTGTATGATAAAAAAAAAAAAAAATAATAATAATAATATTCGCGTTCGTAATGAAAGAATGTGTTAAAACATGGCTGCTACCCATTCATTCGTGAATAAATGATATTATATAAGCAGCATTGAAGTAATTCAACGTTACAAATGAATGAAAAATAGAAAAATGATAAAAATCATACGGTTGCCAGGGGCATATTTTATTATGATTGAAAAACTTGGGTAATTTAAAAACATTTTACTATACTTAAAAATACTCATAATTTTAATGAAATTATTAAATAATATTTCAGAAATAAATATGCATTCAATGCTATGATGTAGTATTATCATTTTTCAATGAGAAAAGGCAATAATGCCGAATATAATTTTGAAATCAATCAATCTACAGAATAATTTTTAAGAAACTATCGCGTTACTTATCTATTACTTTAAATACCTTATTCAGTTATGTTTTTATTCGTGTTAATTAAATGTCCTTTATTATGGATTAATATTATAAAATATAACATTTTGTGTGTTAGAAACTGCTTAATTCTAGATATTTGTTTTTAAGAATCGTTTAGGAATATATATATATATATATATATATATATATATATATATATATTATATACAATATATATATATATATATATATATATATATATTGTATGTAATATTTTTAGTTTAGAGTAATGTAGTATTGCCAGAGACGTAAGTAGGAAATTTTTGTGAGTGTTTGATGCGAGTTAATTGTACTTAATATCGTTACTCCAATCAAGCACATTTCTATTTCTCTATGATTCTTTAAAAAGTTTAACGAAAACAAAAATATATACATATAAATAAATAAATAAATAAATTTATATATATATATATATATATATATATATATATATGTGTGTGTTTGAAAATTGATTTATGTACATTTTTAATATACATATATATATATATATATATATATATATATATTGATTCGAGAATGAACGAAAAATAATAATAAAATTTTTTTAATTTTTATGAATTACTTGGCAGTTATTTTAAAAAGTATTAGTAGTGAAGCGATAAACTCAGAAACTTTTCGCTTTGAAATTAATGGGCAAATAATTGTGATTGTCTCTCGATGTAACCTGACATAAGTCGTTAGAATCAGCTGTTGTTCCCATCATTTGTTACGTGCACAACGATAAAATGTAATATTTGCGGAATTTCATGAAGTTTGGAATGTGTGTTCGACGTCCATCTCTAAATGTACATGCTTGACCCTACAAAGCAACGTTCAATTGTTGTTCCTTTGATATAAATATGATATAAATTTATGATATGTAGGATGGCGATATATAATTCTTATGTATACTGGTCACTTATGATACTTAACGTAGAGTAACGGCATGCCTATAAAAGATTCGTCATAAAGTTCTAGAAAATTCTCAGTTAAAGTTTTTATAAAAGAATTTTTATTATTTCAAAAGTTCAATCTTATCACAGATAGTATAAGCAGTAAAATTATACACATGCGCGATTTCACGTTACCATTAGAGAAAAAAAAAAGAGAAAATAAAAATGAAATGACAAGGAAAGGAAAAAAAAAATAGTAAAAAAAAGAAAGAAAGAAAATAGGAGGAGAGAAAATAGAAAAAAAGAAAGAAATAAAAAAATAATCAAAACGAATAAAGTGAAAAAATATTTTAAACGAGATGCGAAAAGTTAGATCTTTATAGAATATATTAATTGAATAGTATAAACTTTTATGTACAAACGATCATCGCACAAATAGAATATAATCACAATAATAAATTAACATATTGTGTAACAGCACTTATAAATTAGTGTTCTTGGTAATAACAAAGATTAATTTACTCTATGTTAGATGTAACTTTCGCATTCCCTTAAACGTATACAATGTGTGTGTGTGTGTGTCATGAACGGCCCGGAAGAACAAGTGTATTCTCCGTATATAATAAAAGGCGAGAATATGAATCACTCAAACTACTACGCATACAGTTAAAAAACTAGCAAGTATAAATAAACTTTATGATTTTCACTTTTTTTCGTACATACACGGCGATCGATTAGCATTGAATTGGTAGCCATGCGTATATTTTATTCAAAAATAATATCTCACTATTACATCGATCGTCTTCATGTAAATCATGAAACAAAATGAAAAGTGTAAATAAAATATTAAATTCAAAGTGAAAAGAGAATATTAATTTTAATGAAAATGTATCATCATTTTCTGAATAGCCCATGGCATAGATTAAAGTGTTTACATACTACAAATACAGCGTGAATAATTGCAGCCTGTATAACTACTATGGATATGAATTTCCCGTAAGATTGGGATCGTACTACGATTGAAGGACTTTCATCGCTGCTACTACTGTCAATTGGTTGGTACTTACAGCCGTCACCGGAATCTAGGCGGCTCTGTAGCTCTTTTATCTGTATTTCCTTGCGCTTCATCTCGTGTGATATTGAGTCCAGACGCTGTCGTAAATCTCGCAGTTCTCTACAATTATCAATGAATGATTGGGGTTAATTTTATTGACAAACTATTCATGCGAAACTTAAATCTACCTTCCCATTATAAGATTATTTATTTAAATTCATTCGCCTGAATTTCTTATTTAAACATCTTGATTACATTTGAGCCAATATTTTAATGGAAAACCGCAAAAATTGGGAAAATTTTTATTTGCACGTTAATAAGAAGGGGAAGGAGGAAGGAGGAATTAACGAATAGTTTTTTTTTTTTTTTTTTTTTTTTAAATATGACCATGAAATAATAATTACGATTTAATTGCTCGAATAAATTATGTTAGGCGTTTATATCTATAAATTATATATGTAAAACTTGACGTCGTACGTATAAATGTATTAAAATTTATTTTCAAACTTTAATTTCATTTATTGCCAAAGTGTCATTGCTATTTACATTAAAGGCAAATGCAATTTAAAGTTCATTCGAACTTGTTAAATGTGTTATTATAAATTGCACTTTAATCGATTTAACGGCTATCATAATAATAAAATTTTTCAATTATTCATGTCGTTCATTCATCCGTTTTAAGGGATTATTTGTAATGAGTAATGAGTTTGTAATATTGCTTACAATAAGTAAAATGAGTCGACATTTAAGACGCTATTCGTTTGTAAAATGTTTATACCATATACTTGTCTGTTGCTTCATTAATTTTGTTATTTTTTAAACCATCAAATATTTTGCAAAGTAAATGAATATTATCTAGAATCAAGTATTTTATCATTTTAATTTTACTCATACAATAGACTTAATTTTAATGATCTTGGGAATTAACAAGAATTTTGTTTATCATTATAAGTGAATTTTTAAAAAATTGTTAACTAAGAGCTTTAATACAACTTTTGACATACTTTTGTGCTGCTATAAGATCCGAACGCGTTTTCGTAAGTTCCTCGGATATTGCTTGTTTGGCTTGAATTTCACTTTGCAACGAACTTTGTAGATTTAGTAGCTCCATTTTGTCAAGTTTTTGTGAACGACGATTTCGCCAGTTCTTGTCGGTGATCGTAGAGCCACTACCAACGCCTCCTGCGCCACCCGAATGCTTGAGGAATTCAAGTTCCTCTGTCATCTTTGTTGCTAGAGCCTGAAAAATAATACAAAAATTTTACATTCTAATATTCTATGCGAATGAAAGTTAAATTTCTTCTTATCTTACATATTTTTAATACTTTTATAAGCTTTTATAATAAATACATAAATAAATAAATATATATATATATATATATATATAAATATTTGGACAAACCTTTAGAAACCCTTTTAAAAATTTACAAATTAATTCAATCAAAATTTTCATTAGAATTAAGGATTATTTAGATAAATGATTATATAACGTGCTTGTGGCAAAGCAACCAAACAATAAATAGTAAAATAATTTTATTACTCTATAATGTAAAATTCTATTCTCATAAAGCATTTTATCTTCTCTAATAAACTGTAATACAATATGAAATAAAAAATTATTTATATTAAGTTAATGAATATGAATTGTTCTCTTTATGGTACATTTTTAAATGCATGTAATATTTTATAAATGTTGATTCCAATCATTAGTTCATAATACAATTATGAATATACAATATTTTTATAACTAAAAGTATATATATATATATCCGTAAGAAAATATGTAGTACAAAAATTAAAAGAATGGAAATACTTACACAAGTTTGACAAACATTTGTCATACGTAATTATAGAGATATGAGTTTTAAAATTAATTAAATGTGGCATATAAAAGTCATGTAGTTTTGTAAAGCTAATAATTTCAGTAATTAGTAATGAAAATTGGAATGAAAATTATTTATATGAAAAAGCTAGCGCGTAATTGTAGAAATATCGTCTTGTATAATTTACATAATGAAAATTGAGTTAATCAGTAGTAGTACATCCAATATTTATTTGCATCTATATATGTAGCTACAGTTGAATCTTAAATTTCATAAAATTTCATCAAATCTATTTTATGCATATAGCAATGAACAACTAATTTACCTAAAGAACACGCAAATTGTTGTATTAAACATTCTGCAGTTATATGAAATAATTATTAAACTTTATTAAAGTGTTAATAAAATTAAAATAGTTAAGATGCTTGTAATTATATTTGTATGCTTATTTGTCTGAAAACAATGTTTACCTGCAAATATCCTCTAGCGTCCTTTTCATCGGAAACCCATTGAATTATTTCGGTGATTTGAGCTTCCCATTGGGCAATGGCCTCTTTCTTATTTCGCAATTCTTCATATTCATCTTCGAGCTGGCGCCGCTCACCCTGTATTCGATTTACGCTATCCGTTACTGAACCTAACTCTAACAGCAGTTTTTTATTTTCTTCCACGAGCATCATCTTTTCACGCTCATGCCTACGACTTAGTTCATTTATCGTTTCTTCACTATCAGTAATGTTCTCCAATCGGGCGTTTTCCAATTTTTCCTTGGTTATTTGAACCTCGCGTTCAAGCAGCTCTCGTCTAGTTTCAGCCTCGTGAAGTTGTTCTTGCAGTCCACGTGCTTCCACATTGAACCTAATTGTATAAATAAGTATAAAGGATATATGCAATTTATAAAAGAAAACATTCGCCTTCATATTAATATCTTATTACATATTATAATTATATATTTAAGCATAACACAATATTTGGCATTTTAATCGCTTATTATTCTAATATTTTATCTCATTCATTAATGTAAAGTGTATACTAATATTTACTTTGTTGCCTCGATGCTGTAACAGCTGCTTTTGAAGAAAGAATCATTATTAATACTTTATAGTTAATATCGATTACTATTAATAAGGCTTTGATGAGTGCATAAACTATATATATATATATATATATATATATATATATATATATATATATATAATAAATATAAATGAAAATATTAAATAAAAGACTGAGATTGTCTCAAGACACTGTATCCGTATTTTAAAAATATTTTCTATTAATTTACGTGAATAATATGTATTTTTTTATTTATCCAATGGATTTATAATTACAAGTATCTAAATATGTGATCAATAAATAATCACTCACCTGTTTTGTTGTTGATTAAGGCTCTCGTTGTACTGAACCTCCAACTTCTCAACTTCCGCTTTGAGTCGATTAATCTCTTGGGTCGCGAGAGCGTGATTTGCACTGGTATCATTGCCAATTGAACGCTGTCGAATTTTCTCCGTTTCCTCCTGCATCTGCTTACAGTACTCCTCGCTTCGCTCACGCAATTTGCGTTCTTTACTCGTTTCAGCCATCGCCTCCTCTACTCTTCCCTCCAGCTCCCGTCGCAGCTTTTCGGCTTTGCGAATGTCATGGCGGAGACTGTCAACTTTTTGCATTACCACTTCAAGTTCTTCTTCTTTATCGCGAACTTGACGGGAGAGTTTTTGCTTCTGCTGGCGAAGTTCCGAAAGCTTATCCGTCACTTCAGTGTACTCTTCCATGGCTGATTTTACGATAACGAAAAAATAAATTTAATTAATTTTTCTTATTATTATGTTTTAATATCCTTGTAATAAATATATTCATATAATTAGCAATTTAAATATAATTGTTAGTATTTAATTGCAATTGTTCAATATTGGTATTAGATAAAAAGATGTATTTCATAAAAGTTTACAAGCAATATAAATCATTCAATATGATATTATAGATTTGAATATTCAAGTTAAATATAAAATATCCGTAATTACCTAATTTTCTTTGTCCTAAGGCATCCTTAAGTTCTTTGTCTTGAAGTTTTAACCTTTCTAAAGCATCCACTTTATCTTTTATGGCTTCGTCTTTTTCAACGCGAAGAGCACGCACCAATTTTTCTAATTCACGTATTTTAATTAAATCACCATTATCTATTGCACGCAATTCTCGAGGCACTTCAAGCGATTTTAATTGAGATTCTAATTCTAGAGGACATAAAAACGATATTTTTTAATTTATTAATCAATCTTCAGAACTTATTTCATTATTCATTACGAAATTAACTACAAATATTACATACCGCAATTTCTTTTTGTAAGTATATTGATTTCATCTTGAAGTTTTCTTGTAGCAATATTGGAATCTGGAGATATAGTTGGTGGAGTATGACTGGTACTCATTTGATTTTTTAATTCTGCAACGGTTTGTGCCAATTGTGCATTTTCTTCTTCTAGTATCTTTAAGTTTTTCTCTCTTTGAGTATAACATGGTAAAATACTCAAATCTGATATACAACTGTAAATAATATTGATACATTAATTTATTTATTAGTAAAATTTCATAGCAGGAAT
>NW_011948416.1:3966533-4034240 GCF_000503995.2 Ceratosolen solmsi marchali | reverse complement strand
GAAATTTTCAAAGGTAATCCTTTTCTATTTGAAGCAATAAACAACTAAAAACTTTTATAGATGAATTTAAAAAAATTTTAAATTACCATATTTTAATACATATTTAATATTTCTAAGATTTAAAAACATTTTAGCAATTTTAAGAAGGTTCGACAATTACTACATAAATTGATATTATAATTCTACATATACATATTACATTATGTCATATACATATTAATGACGAAAAACGGTACAACATATATTTTAATTTAAATAAGACAAATCATTATTTACAAACGAATCTTTTAAGAAGATAATTCATTTAACAAAAAGTCAAATCGTTTAATAAATTTTACAAACCTTCCTTGAGTGAAGCTAAATCCAACAAATGGAAGATGAAGAGCGGAAAATGCAGAATTGGCTGCGGGAGGTACTGCGTCTGAGCTACGAACGTCAGTATCGTCTACGTCGAAATTCGATGTATCCGTTGGTGAAGAAACTTCAGGAATATAAGGAGCTGTGCTATCCCTTATAGTTTCCCAATTTACTCCTTCAAACCATGGATGCTTCTACAATAAAATAATATTTTTTTTCATTATTTTCATGAGTTACGTGTAACTTATTTGATATTTATCAAGCCAACACTAAAATAAATGTTACTATTACGGCATTTTATCTGAATAATTAATAAAAATAGCGAAAATTTTATAAATACGTCATTTTAGAATTTATAAAATATTGAACTGTATATTGAAGTAATACAGACAAATAAAATGAAATTGTTTACTTATACTAAATAGGCTAATAATTGAATAGATTAAATTATTATAATTGAACTACGCTTGCCTTAAAATCTTCAATTCCATTTTGTCCTAATCTAAATTCAGAACTGCAGATCAATTTTCTCATGAGATCCTTAGCCTCTTCAGAAATATCGTAAATATCATCCATAGGAAAATCAAAGCAGTTCTGAAAAATATTTATTAAATTATTAATATTGGTGATTTATATGTTTAAAAGAGAAATAAATACTTTTAACTGTACCTTATGATTCATAATTTTCCCATAAGTTTCGACTAGAGATTCAGCATAAAAAGGAGTTTCGCCATAAAGCATCTCGTACATACAAACACCTAAAGACCACCAATCACATTCTGGACCATATCTTCCCTGTCCATCTTCCATCGCCTTAATTAATAATAATAATTATTAAGAATGCTAATTGTTATTGCATTAAATTGGTATTTTATTTTATTTTTTTTTTAATAAAATAATCATACAGGAATAAGAACACTGAAATATTTGTACAATTTGAGATTCATTACAATATATGAAAAATACTTTCCTAATGATATCAAGTATTGGAAAAACTAAGCAGAGCTACCAGCTACCATTAAGTTGCACTATTAAAGAGAATATCAATGAAATTGTATACGTTGAGTGTTCAGAGAAAACTGCACATAAAATTTTAATTAATCACGCACCAATAATAACTACTCAAAATCTATAGAAAATTCTGCCCTCCTGCCATTTTCAAGAAATAACAATAACCCAAATAATAAATATTCAAATATTACAAAATTTTCTGATTCACATATTTGTTCTTTATATAGTAGTTGATTGTTACTACATTATTATGTAATTACAGTTAGAAATCATGAGTGATTTATGTAATAATTAGAAAATTGAAATTTCTAGAAGTTAACTAAACAATATAGTTTTATTTTAACTACCCAGTATAATATAATGTGCAATGCAGTAATCAAATTATAAAATTACCCTGAGAATTTCAGGAGAGATATAGTCTGGTGTACCAACAGCCACATTACTCTGCACAGTCCCATCCTCAAATAATCGAAGACAAGATCCAAAATCAGCTAAACGTATGTGCCCATTGGCATCTAATAAAACATTGTCAGGTTTTATATCCCTGTGTACATATCGTAAATCGTGTATAGAACCGATAGCAAGGACAGTCTCCGCTATGTAAAAACGTGCCATATCTTCTGGAAGCCTGTCTTCGAACTTGCTGAGTAAAGTTAACAAATCTCCACCGCAATAATAATCCATGACCAGGTACTGTAACGATAAATTTATCATACTTCATTCATTCATACATAAATCTTATAATGTAATTTTATAGCATAATTTTTAATAAAAATGAAAGTTTAATGAAAAATTATTGTACATTAATAGTTTAAATTTATAATTAATAAAATATGTGTGGAATATATATGGAATTTAATAAGTAGTACTCAATAATCTATGAAAATTCTTTAATAATAAATGAGTTAAAAAATGAAACTGTTAAACCATAATAGTTTTAATAGTTCTAAATTATTAAGTATTTTACCCTTTAAATATATTTATAAAATAAAAGTATTATCAATTGTGTCGCAATAAAGAAAAATAAATATCTCGTGCGTAATTTTATAGATAATATACTTTTATTTAAAATTCCAATCTGTATTATCTTATTTATTATCTAACTATTTTGTAATAAATAGAATGGTCTCTTATTAAAATGTTTGTTAGACAATAAAAACAAATTAGAAATATTAATTTGTTAAATTTTAGATATAATTTACGTGAAAAATTTACCAAATTATTGTCATCCTGAAAGGCATAGTGAAGGTTCGTTATCCACCTTCTGTCACCGTACACAAGAACGTCACGTTCTTCTCTGATACAAGCCGTTTCTGCGCGCTTCAGCATTTCCCACTTATTTAGTATTTTCATGGCAAAGACCTTATCCGAACCACGCATCCTTACTACACAGACTTCACCGAAAGCGCCTCGACCAATAACCTTAACAATTTCGAAATCCTCCCGAGCCAACTGAAGGCTCTTTATACATGTGGCTACAGGCTTAACTAAACAAACAAAACATTAATTTCAATATATTCTGTTTTCCTTTACATTATCTTTATAATGAATTTCATTTTGTAATAAATAAATGTATAAAATATTATTTTATTAGAATAAAAAATTGAAATATTGAGAATTGTTAATGTAATAAACTATAAAATTTCTTAATAGTCAATTATTTATTTGACTTTTTTACCATTGCATTATCTTAAATGGACTTAGTTTAAAAAATCTTTCAGCAGATTTAAGAATATTAAAATCATTCGATAGAAGATCAATTTTAATACAAAGTTGAATTTCAAATGAATAATTAATTGAAATAAACTATTAAAACTAATTGTAACAACTATCCTATTATCATTGTTTGATTACATTATTCAAATGAATAAGTATATTATGGTTACTGGCTATAAAAGTGTATTTTAATTTTTATTTTAAATTGAATATTTATAAGAACTCAGCAAAAAAAAACAAAATTATAAAATAAATGAATCATTGCAATAGAAAAAGAAATTGTAGCAATGTATTTTTAGCAAATGAGAAATTAAATTTCTTTGCCAAGGTTGTAATTAAATAAATTATTTTAAAATGATTCTTTATAGCCTTGGTATTCACATATTATCACAGAAATTTTAAAACAAACTTTCATTTCTCATAATTAATTTTAATCATTATATTATTGTGTAAAAATTAAAAAAATATTCTCATTTAAATTTTTAAAACCTTAGAATGAATGTTATTTAACGGTATATGAATTATACATAAATTAGGTATAAGATTTCAAATATTTTTCTTATTATATAACTCATTTAAAATGTATTATTTTAAGAAGGAAGATCATTTTTTTATCTTACAACGTGAATATTGCATCGATTTGTATATTTGAAAATTTATTGCAAATAGATTCACTAAAACAATTTAGAATTTTGATATAGATAAATAACTAGATACTTTAAAATATAAAAAGTAAATTCTATCTGTTAGATTTATTAAGAACAGTAAATTTGTAGTAAACAGTCATTTATTAACCTACCAAATTCAATGAAGTCTGAAACAGTCTTTTCACGTCTTAGAGAAGAATTACAGCACTCATCGTATAAAACTAATAAAACGTCGATAAGTGTTTCAATCGACAATGTGTGGCCCATTCTTCCACCCTGTACAGGACCACCAACAAACAGGGCTTCCAACTGGCGCAACCGTGCTCCTACACCTACACAAACAAAATAATTACATTAAAGCCTATGAGAGAGAAAATAGAAGTATATGTCAATATAATTTAATTACTTTCTGTATAATATATTATAATTAAAACTGCATAGATTATTTTTATTAGATTAAGAGTATAATTCACAGGGTAATAAAAAATAAAATAAAATTCTTTTAAACTTTAAGACAATAATAATTGTCTAATTGTTCAAAACTAATTGTCACTTAACTTTAATCTACTACTCAATTATACTGCATATAATGATTACAAGGTTTCACATTTTAAATAAACAATGTCAATACAGAGATAAGAAGCGTTCTTTATAAAATGAATAATTACTTAAATTAAATATTAAAAATTCTACATTGTCAAGATCCATAATTTACGCATAAAGTCTCAATAAAACTTGTCTTACGGTTATATATAATGAAATTATTTATTGACTATAATAAATTAATTACCATTCATTGCTCGTCCTTTAGGCATGATGTCAGGTGGAGGGTGACTGTAATGATGTAGTGTATCTGCTATGATTGCCTGTGTGTTGGGTAAACCCTCAATACGTTCCTTCGATGAGACTTCCATCATCTTTGTATATAATATGTATAATTATAAATTTTCTAGACCACCAGCTCATCACTGAATTATGAAAGTTCTGAAACATAAAATTTGTGCTTATTCATATGATCTCTATAGTATCACAGCTAAAAATACTTTCTTCGTTGTAAAAACAAATAAATTGTACTAATAACATTTATATGATTAATATTCTTTGTTAAATCAATATTACTCAAGGATCATTTTTTCTAGTAATAGCACTATACATTTTTTTTTTATTTTTTTTTTTTGTGGTAACTTCTTACTTCAACTTAATATTTAATTATTAATCATTTAATAATTAATTTTTTACTCACAAAAACTTTAAACATTTATCAATATTCATAAAAACGTGTAAAAAAATGTATGTATTAAATAATAAAGGTATGCATGTCTTATGAATGGCTTACTAAAAATAGAATCTACACTAGTCATTTAACTATACACACATGAAATTCTTTGTCACATTATTTTGCTTGACAAAAACGAAGAAGTCTATTTTAAATAATCTTAGAACAGAATCAAGGTAGCAGATTTTCTAGAATATTCGTTAAAATAAAATTTTCTATTATTTCATAGTATAATTTGGTATAATATTTTATAGTAAACAATGTTGTTAAAAAATAAATATCACTTTATGGTACATAAGAAATTATAAATCATTCGATACATATTATTAATATAAAATATCAAAAAAAGTTTCGACCCCTTAGAATAAAAATTATTTTCAAAATAATTATGATTTTATATAATTCTATATTTTTTTAATGAAAATCAAACATAAATATTTATTATTTCTATTTATATTTATAAAATGTTTAACATATAATTGGAAATATAAATCCGATATTGTATTCAAAATATTGCATGCATAATCGATTAAATTATGAAAAATTAAACACAAAATATTGCAACGATAATAAAAGAAATAATCCAAATAAAATGTATAAATATTTTTCTACATACAAATATTAAATTAATTTAAAGAGCAAAGATCTAAATCCCCTTATAATATACACGCTTTTAAGAATATATAAAAAGAAACTGTCAATTTACTTATCTAAACAATGTATTACTATTTATTAAAAAGTTTTTATTACTTTACTTAACAGAATTTTTATTATTCTATTTAAAGGAATAAAAATATTTAATTCAGACTAATTTAAAATATCAAAGATTGTTATTATCTAATAGTGATGGGTAATAGATATTTATTATATATAAAATTTGTTTTATCAAAACGAAACTAATGAAATCTCTGTACTAAATCAGTAGTAATAAGATTTCCTCTAAATTTCCATTGTCTAATTCATACAGAAGTCTTCTAAATCTCCTTATATTTCATTTATACACACATGCCTACATAAATGCACGAAAGACAGAAAGAGAGAGAATTTAGTCTTGCTGACTCCAAGAACAGACTTATATAAATAAATGTGGTTCGTGGAGACTGAGAGAAAGAGCCAAGGCCAAAGCCAAACTTCTGATTCTCCTAATTCTCGTGTATATCTATCCGTTTCCCTTTAAAAACTACTATTACTCTTTACAACCCCCAAAGACATCACCTCTTCATCTTATCAACACACACGTTTGTATGAGCTTCTTGAAGCACATCTCCTGAAACAAAATTACGTAACCACGTCTAGCTTTGTACGATTTTTTTTTTGGCGAAAGCATGCAAATAAGAGTAGCAAAATTCAAAGGCTTTTCGCGTTGTAAATAAGAAGTATATGTATGAGCATATACGCGAGCGAGCGAGCAAGCGAATGAGCGAATGAGCAATGAGCAAGAAACAACGATGACGACGAAAATAGAGTACATACTATATGTATGTGCACACATACTGTTTATAATATATGCTTCTCGCACGTTATATGCGTATATACGATAGCACACAATCATAAATATAACGAGAGAGGGGGGGGGGAGTCAGACAGAAAAGGCGTCGTGGAGTAGGGCGGCATAGATTAGCATTGAATATGTTAATTTTCAAACAATATTAAAATTAATAATATTTCTCTCGACGTTCGTTTTGTGAAATTAATATTTATTAATTTTTATTTGTTTTTTTTTTTATTTTAATCGACAACACAACGAATATCAAAAGTTTATAGATATTTTAATATAATTTTTTAATCACGTTATATATTAACAGAACAAACGTCCGATGTTGATAATATTTTCATCGGAACGACGCGATTATTCACGTAACGTTGAAAAATAATAAAAATTGCTCAAAGCCATCGAGCAGTGTAATAAAACGGAATTGTCGGCGAGCGTGAAAGGGTCACGATGCGTTCTTTCTCGCTAACTTTAACTTTTTATATGCAGGGAATGTAAAAGATTCAAAAAAAAGTCATGCGCTCGTCCAAGTTTAGCAGAAGAGGAAAAAAATTGACAAAACAAGTCAAAGCGAGAAACAATTTACGTAACGAAAAAAGGCATCGTTGAAAATCAAAGTGTCAGTAAAATTCAGAGTGACTAGTTAGCTTAAAAGGGTCAAGAGAGAAAGAGAGTGCATATGTATATGAGCACACCTATATATACATGCATTCCGCACTACTCTTTCCTCTCTTATTCACTCACTCTCTCTCTCTCTCTCTCTCTCTCTCTCGTCCTTTTCACAACGCCAGGATCACGAAGACCAACTCGTCGTCCTTCTCTCTTTCTCTCTCTCTCTCTCTCTCTCTCTCTCTCTCTCTCCCTTCCTCCCTACCACGCACTATCTATTTTCACTCTTTTCCATTGTACTTGAGCATAGATCGCGCGAAGAAGAGAAGAAATAATAGACGAACCTTTATCCCCACGTCGAAAAACTGCACTTCGATATTATTCTTCAGCAAGAAGAATACACATATAGATATATAGCACACGCCTGGCTTTGGCTTCCTTGGCCGTAGCAGCACGCGCGTGAGTCGTGTGTTTTTTCTTCCCCCGTATAACCTAAAGAGGGTGGCAGCGCGTCGTCGCTGTCGGTGCGCGATCAGCCAGCCCCGTGGAAGACGTCTCCGTCGAAGGTCATCGATCGTCGACACTCTCGCAGTGGCAGTAGCAGAAGCAACTCGGCAGCAGCCGCCGAGCGCCGTTCCCTGCCGAGACGCTCCTGCATCTCCCGTCCTCTTTTTTCCTACGTACTCGTATATCTTTGCCTGCCTGCCTGCCTGCTCGTCCGACCCTTTTTTTTCTCACTGCCCTTCCGTCCCTCCCCCCTCTCAAGCTCGGTTCCGATCAATTTGTTGTCACACCTTCGCGAGCCGCACTTGCGCCGACACGACACCAGTCAAGCTCGACGGAATGTGTCCCCCCCCCCGTCGGCCCCCGCCTCTAGCGCATCGCTCACGCAACGTCACCGAATAGTCCGCGTCCTGACCAGCGCTCCTCTCCGCCAGGGCGACGCGCGCGCACTACGTCGCGCTAACCGATCGCGGTCGCCGAGGCATGTTCGCGCACGACGCTGCCGCGGTTGCGAGAGCGCAGCAGCAGCCCCACCAATGACGACGACAACGACAACGACAACAATAACAACAACAACAACAACAACACGGTAACTACTAAGGCTCGATTCTGCCTCTAGTCGTCTCTTCGACGTGGACTTCCCGAACGGCTCTCTGCTCCCGACTCCTCTCCCAACTACTCTTCATCCTCCCGCTCAACGAGGAGGAGGAGGAGGAGGAGGAGGAGGAGAAGGAGGTGGAGAAGAAGAACGAGGAGGAGAATGAGGAGAAGAACGGCAACGGTGACGACGACTACGCCGACGACGACGACGACGACGACGACGACGACGACGACGACGACGATAACGATGAGGAGGAAGAGGAGCAGAAGAAGAAGGAGAATGGCAGTGATGACGACGATCGGGAGAGAGAAATATTTACGGCCCCGTGCTTATGCGCGCATGTGCGTGTGCGTGCTCCTGCCTCTGAGTGTATTTAGGCCCCCGCACGACCAACGGCTCCCCACTCTTGCCGATAGCTCCGGCCCCCCCCCCCCCAACGTCAGTCGCCACTGCAGCAAACCTATATACGTACTGTAAAGTGTGCGCCTGTGTGCGCCCGAGCTCCTATGCATAAATAGGAGCGCCCGAGTCGCCCATGGGTCCCCTATGATTGTGTGCGCAATGTGTGCTTGACCCTCCCCACCCCATCCTCCCGCTCGCCCTCCCTCCCGCCCTCGCAACCGCCACCTAAACTCTTGTATGCGCTTATGGGGAAGAGAGAAAGAAGAGGGTTATAAGAGCCGTGGTATTATAGTTTTACAGCGAAGCCGAACTGCCTCTGTCTTTATTGGCGTCGGACTCTATGCTGCCGCCTGTGTGGGAGAGAATAAATATGGCAGGAGAACGAAGGAATAACGCACACATGAATTACGTACGAGCGCTCAGTGACTCTATCCTCGTTGAGTTTAGTGTGTCGGGTTGCTTGTCTTTATCATTTTTGTGCGATAGTGCACATTGAAATGACGGTGAGCTTACCGAGTTGTACTTTAAGGCATCATTTATAGAATTATCAATGTAATGTTTGCTGTATGCTCAAAGCTCAAATTGACTGCAATGAAGTATGCAATAACGAGCTGCGAAAGGGGTGAAAAGTAGTTTGTCGACCGATCAAAGATTTATTCGAAGTCGGAGTTAATAATATTTTAACAAATATACGTCGCGAGGGGCGTGAGACCGGGGAAAATGATTCCTTTGGGAAACATAAGTGTTGATTTTAAATTTAGCTCACAGATAGATGGAAATGTTCTGACAAATGATTTTCAGATTAGTAGGGCTCACGCAGGATATATACGTTAAAATTATTATCCTTTTCACGATTATTTATTATTAAAATTTACATTATTCGTTCATTTAAAAAGACTCCCACTTTACGAATCATTTTTTCTTTTTATCGTTTTATATAATGTAAAAGTAGGAGAACACTTTCAAGTAAGAGAAAAATGTCTTGGGATAAATTCACATTCAATCTTATTTCTACTATGAACAATTCAATTTTTGCGCTTAATTTCCCATTAAATGATATTTATTCAATCATTATATCGATTAATGAATAAGTTATTAAATAAATGATTAAATAAATTATTACATTATTACAGAGTGTTAAATATATTTATACGGAAATTTTGACTCGACCATTACGAATATTCAATTTATTTGCATTAGATGCATTATCTGACGTTTTATAAGAAGACGGCAAGTCGAGTTGTGTCTACGATTTAATTAAAGACAATATGCTCGGAAAGTTTATTTCACTCGTTTATTTATTGTAACGCGTTGTACACATACATGCATGGGAAAAGCATTATACCTTATGAAATAATATTGTACCGTTTAAAGGGCAACATTTGACTAATTCTAAAAACGGCATATATTCTGTGCTTTTTGATATATATATATATATATATATATATATAAAGAACTGCAGGCGTACTGATACCACGTGATTAAAAGACTAACACTTGCAAAAATGCATTTTTGTATACAAGTGTCAAAGAAGCATAGAGGAAATAGAGGAAAAAGTATAAAATAAAATAAAATAAAAAATATTTCAAATATTTATATACAAATTAGGACAAATTAATAAATTTGATTAGAATATTGTACACATTTTATTAGAAGAATTATTTTTTTGCTAAAAGTCATATAAAGATCAATTTTTCACTAATAGAAGGATTTTATTTTATTTTTTATTTATTTATTTTATTATTTATTTTTTTTTTTTATTTTTTTTTTTCATGAGTCACTTTTTGCTGTCGAGCAGGTATTATTTATGGCCTTCACCCTTTGAAAGTCTCCGCCCCTGACGAATTTTCGGCGATGCAAGTATGTTTGGTGGAGGAAACCTTAGCATAATCTATTTGAGGCAAATAATAAACGATACTTTTTATTGATTGACAGTTAGGATTTAAAGCGTGTAATGCTTAGAGGAAAAATATATATTCTTTAAAAATTTATATTGCACATTGCTTCAATTTTTAAATAATTATGAGAGAAAAAAATGATATTTTTAATATAAACATTAGTTTTCAAATCACGAGTTGATAAACGATATTTTCGTTTTTGCTTGTTGTTTTGTAGATATAATTAGATGATACTGTGTGTACGTATATGCATTTGTATGATTAGATTTTCAAGCGACAATTGTATGCGCAATATGATCTTATATTTTTAATCTTTTTTCTCCTCGATAGGTGGCAATGTAAAACATATTTTCTTTCGTTTGAGTGTTCTGTTCGGCTCATACTGAACTCATTTCTTAAGTGTGGACATATGAGTCAATCGACGGCTGTATTACATTGTTATTTAATCAGAAGCATATTTCTTTATCCATACAATTTAATTAGTGAAAAATTTTGAAAAAAAAATCTTTTATATATTTGGAATATCTGCATTTGTTTTTAACAGCCACTAAAATGCAGATGTTTCTGAATTTATAGAAAAATATCATACATTAGATCATTAACAATGTTATATTTCAAATTTTTTTATAATATTCTAGAATATGCATTTATTATATAAATTTAAATATCCTTTGCCGTTATAAATTGATTCCATGCTATAAACTACTACGTAGATCGTGTTGTTTATATTATTCTTAGGAATAATAACTTAAGAATATTTTATTGAAATATTTCAATTTTACTATTATAAACGTACTCGTTCTATATAATCTGTTTACATTTTTTTTTTTACATTATTATTTTACATGTATGAGATATTAACAAAAAAATCCTTTCAACGATAAAGAAGTTGTGACGCAGAAAGAAATTAAGTAATCCTATCGTGAATATGACAAATTTCGATAACATAAAGATTATTTTTCCTGTTTTCTTTCATTTTAATAATATTTTACGCATATTTAATATGAAAAATAAGAAATTATCTTTAAATCAACATTTTAAGACAACAGAAATTAATGCTTTTAATCATATTGATAATGCATATTAAAAATTTTCCTGTTAAACTTTTATATTTCTTTCACGAGTAATTATATATATGTGTGTGTGTGTGTGTGTGTGTGTGTGTGTTAATCTCATTTAATATTCAAACCACATACGTTTTTACATTGAAATAATTCAATATAAACAGATACCCCGTAAGTCTTATGCATTTATAAGTAGCACAATACGGATGATATTTGAAATATATTTATTATAGTTTATATTAAACAGCTATTAAAATAATTGTCATTTAATACTTACCTTAATTCCAATTTTTGTTTATACATATTACGTCGGCCTTAAATTTGAAATTCCATTTCCATTATATACCAAAAATATTTATGTTATTTGAAGTTACATTTAGTTACAAAATACTTAATTTTCTTCATTAAAGTTATGTTTTGAATGTGGGATGGAGGGGTGGGGGGAGGAGGAGATCACGTTCGAGCAACAACATATATGCACACACTCTATTCTGAAACTGATAATTAATTGAAAATATTTAATCAACAATTTAAAAAATTGTATTGAAAGGTTATATTATTTTATAAACAGCAAGATGAAATAGTTTGCAACATAATATGAATATCTTCTAAGCAATAAACTATATGCGACAATTTCAATTTTCTTAATATAATGAAGTATCGATACAAAATTATATAAAATATCTATGTTTATTTTTTTCTTTAAATTTGTTAAAAAGATATATTAACTTGAAAATCCAATAATGCGTATAAAAAAATGAACTATTTAATTTTCACGTTTTAATACTAATTTCAAAGGAATTATCCATACTAATTGAATAAAGTATTGTTGTAAGTAGTTTAAGAAACTTACATTATTACATTAGTAAACTTTATATATTCTCTCAATATATTTATAATTTAACATTATTTTTTTAATAAATTATTTTAATTATTATTTATATTTAAATTACTATTTATATTTTTATGCATTATATTAAATAATATATATTATTTGTTAATTTTTTTAATTGTAAAACACCATTAACTATTTAATAAAATAATAAATAAATTTAAAAAGTTGATTTATAAAAAGAATTAGTGAGATGCGTAATGAAATACGTAAGCCTTATTTGTATAAATAATTTTGATGCACAAATTTAAGTATCTAAGATTATCGTAATAAAATTCAATTGAATATTAATTAAAATACTCTTTCGTATTTCGTCTAAAAGATCGTTTTAATATTTTGATGGAAGTGAGTCTTTAAAGACTTGGTAAATTTAGGTCTTAGGCGTTTCCACCGATCAAATTATTATTAAATTAAAATTATATTAGTTACAGACTTATTTCTGTAAATACAACTTGTTTCCATATTCATAATATTTATTCATACATTATGTTTGGGTTTTATATTTATACATATAAAACTTTCGTTTTTTTGACTATGTATATCTATTTGATGCAATAATAACTTTAATTCTCTATAAGTTCTAATAAAAATAACTTAAAATTAATAGAATAAAATGAATACATAATATATTTAAATATTATATTATTTAAAATATTTGATTATTATAGTTCAATTAAGCTTGATGTAGTGTTGTAAAAACAAATCCAATCATTTGTATTTCATAAATTTGATTAAATTTTATTAATGTTAAAAATATATTTTAGAAATATATAGCTATCAAATATATGAATAACAATAAATATTTGTTTAATATTTTGAGTAATATCGTGCGTATTATTATTTAGTATGTAATACGAAGATTTTATTAGACAAAATAGATTTTATTAAATTTTTTGAAAATATATATTTCATGTTAATAAAATATTCAAAATTCCTATGTTTTTGTCAATATCGACGTTACAAATATAATAAAAATTATACTTGATTGTGTCCATGTATCAAAGTTAATTAACACTTACCTTATATGTCTATTTGAATAGATTCGTTTTAAATTATTTAAATACATATGTTTGAATATTAACGTACATATTTTTAAAATATTAAAAATAATATAAATGGATTTTTTGAATATATGTTTGTTTGTATGTATGTGTGTGTGTTCATGTCACCTTGAATTTCAATACAATAACTTTACAATAAATTGTGATTCATAATATTAATTAGGTAATTGGTGAGATATAAGGCTAGGAAGGAAAATAATTTCAGAAACATTAAAAAAATGAGGACATGGATAAAATTTATTTCTTTATCATAACGTGCTTTTATATTAACATAAAGCACCTTATAAGTGTTATTGAACAAATTCTCAGATATTTCGATTTATAATACGTATAATGAAACCAATTAATATTCATTTCAAAATAATAATATTGTAAGATAAATGTTTGACAAAAAAATTAATAATGTTATACATTAAAATTTTCACTAATTTTGATCTACGTAAGTGTTATTTGATTTTTAAATTCTTGTTTTTTAAATTCTCCTTAAATTAAGTACAATTCAAATAATGTATTTCGTAGCCAGATACTCTTTTGTATTACAAAAATGTTCAAAACATTAATGCTTCTAAAACTTTTATAAAGTGTATAAAAATATTTAAGTTAACGTGAAAATAACATAAATATATATATATATATACTTTTTTAATAATCAAATTATTGTAGTAAAATTGTTTTGTTCATTTACAATAAATTGTTCATACGCTATGAAAAGCAAATGAAACATAAATATCATATCTTACTTTAGTTTAGATTTGGATTTAGAATAAATATATGAACTATTATATGTGCTTTACACATACCATACAATACAATAATCCGTGAATACTTATGAATTTATATTTAACCAATTTATTATTTACATATTTGTAAGTTTCTATGGAAAATATAAATTGGTAGTATGTTCCAGTTTTAATTTTTTTCCCCAAAAACGCTTTTGTAATGTAAATGAATGTGTATTTTAAAAGTTTTATTTACCAATAACTTTTTATAATCATTATATATATATACATATATATATATATATATATACTATAGTAGATCTGATTGAAAAATTTCAATTAATTGCAATATATATTTTAAAACAATATGGTATTTATATATACCCTAACATAAAATACACTATTATAATAATGTTTACAAATGTTATTCATTGAGAAGATGTTTATTTAAGTCCTTTGTCCAGATTTTTCATTTTCTCAATTTTTTCTTGCTAATCGAAACTTGACAAAAAAATTTATATATATAATATAATTTTATATTTAACTAATATTTAATATACTTTTGATAGAATTAGAATTTTAAATTACTCCAGCATACGTGAACGCATTGTTAATTTCATGCTGTCTTATAATAAAAAAATTCTTATTTACTAATAACTAATAAATACATTAAATATAATAACCTTAATTTTTAACTTAATAACCATTTTAAAGAGTTAGGTAACTGAAACTCTAAAAATAACATGAAATTTAAATACCTTTCAAAACAAAGTAAGAAACTACGTACAAAATCTAATTACTAGACATCACTTTCATCTCTTAAAGTATATAAACTAATATTTTTAATTCTAAATCATTTTGAAAATTGTTATTATAATATCAAAGAGTAGACATGTCTTTTAAATAGAGTTTGTGGTTATCGGTAAAAGTGACTATCCATTTTCTTAAAATTTAAAACTTTAATTAGTTTGTTATTCATGAATATTAGAAAAAAATGATAAGTTGAAATAAATTTTTTTTTTATTTTTGATAGTATTAATAATAGTATTAACATATTAATAAATACTTTCTTATACGATAAAGAATCTATAATTAGTCCATTAGAGAATTTAGTTTGAAGAAGTAGTGTTAAATGTCGATAGCAAATTAGTTAAAAATTATCTGCAAACTATTGGCATCTGATTTGAGAAATATAAATTTGTGATAAATTCTCCACACTTATTAATATATTATAATTACATTTCAAAAACTTATTCATATTAAAACAATTTATTGATTAACATCATAAAGTGTTTTAAAGCTAACGAATCAATTCTTCTTAAAGTTTTTTATAATCCTATTCTGTAACAGCATATAGAAAAATTATTTCTGACATTTAAAAATATACCGTTTTTTGCTTAATCGTTCATCTATTATTATTATAAATTTCAATATCGAGGGATCAATTAACAATAATCGGTTTCTCATATTCAATCAATACAATTTAATTATTAGCATTTGTAGGTAATTAATTCAATAGTTATTTTGAAATTTCATAAGTCTATAGTATATATAGTATTCTATAGTATAATACAAGAAATTAATTATTTTTACTAGAATAATTGATTTTAGAGGTATTAGAGCGTCTGTATATAAAATGTAAGGCTTGTCATCTTAACGTTTTCCATTTAAATTCTTAATTTCTGATTTATTTGTAATTAATTGCTCATTAATTAGTTCATTGTACGGATGAATTACTTTATAAATGATTTAGTGTCATTCGTTAAAAATTTCTTATAGTAAATAATTTTGTCGTATTTGTTTTATAAATATTTAACATATATGAGCGTCTTGGAAATTGTACGCAACATTAAAATTAAACGATAATGATTATTGCCCTCTACGTTAATAATAAAGAAAAATAACTGCATTATAGTTGTCAAATTATATTGGGTAATCCCTAATGTTTTTATTTTCTTCTTCGATGAATGTTACAACATACATATCGTGCCCTATCGCAGAAAATCCTAATGATTTTGCTCCTGCAATAGCCTAATACAAGTCTAATATTCCTTTCAGAAATTTTCCTCCCCGATGATAAACACTTGAAAATGCACCACCGAAGAACCATCATTATTTTCCCATAATTTAAATACAGCAGTTACCTTAAAGGCTAACACACGATGTACTACGCGATCACGAATTCTCAAGATTTTATTGGCTGATTCATAACAGGTGTAAGCGAGTCTTTCTTTCTCATTTTATCGCCCACGTATGAAGGTGACACAAGTATTATATATAGTGAATGTCGATCCCTTCTCCAACTCTCTTTCTCTCATTCTTACACACAACCGAGAAAGTTGTGTCTATGAAGTCAACATTCGCTCCGATAGAGGGAGAAAGAGAGAAAGTGTGACCGTAAGACGGAGAAATAAAGAGATTGGACTGTGTAATATGTACGTACCGACGTTGTTCACATCGCGAGCAGATCGAGGCTCAGGACGCGTGCGCGCAACCTTAGTCGAGTGAAAAAAACAGTGAGTGAGTGAGTGAGTGAGTGAGTGAGTGTATAGGATCACGTTAAATTTATGAGGGAGGTAGAGAGAAGGAATGAAAGAAGGAGAGAGAGAGAGAGAGAGAGAGAGAGAGAGGACAAGCTGATGAAGACGTTATAACTTTGGAGCGCTCGTTCACTTTGTAATCGTGAGAAAGTAAAGTAGACGTTTACGTTGAAAACGGCGAACTCTTGATAGATCCGTTGTTTGAAAAGAAATCAAACGGAACGCCTAAGATTTGGCATAAGATGGACAACCCTCGAGTGCTCACACCATCGGTTCTTACGTCCGCGATCTGTGACACGCGCATGTGCATACGCGCCTGCCTATGTATGCTCACACGTGCGTGCATCGATGTGTGTGTATGATGAGAGAAGTAGTAGCAGCAAAGTCATATAGCCAATAGCCGGAGAATATATTGCTTGTATGTGGTGGTAATTATTTAGGCGAATTCAATGTTTAAAGAATAACCCGATGTTGATTTAAGGGGTTTGTCTAAAGATTTGGCAACCTAAGTCTAATATCAATAATAGATGAATTTTAAAAAATCACGTCCATTATTAGTACTGACGAATTTGTAAATTGTTCGTGTGATTTTTTTATTTTACAAAAAAATATTACGAAATCAGATCTATTTTTGTTGTTTACACGTTTATAAAATTAATATACGTAAATGTAGCGCAAGATTTTAAAATTAATAATATTCCGTTATTACGATATATTACAATTAATTAGATTAATTACTCTTCTAATTGCTTACTAGATAATTTCGTTAAATTATGGCTTACTTTATTAAATTGAACGAGCTAGTGGATTCACGCACGCATGCGCGCTGCTTTAGGAATTTAATATTTTCGTATGCATTTTGATTTCTAGTTAATCAAATGTTTACAATGCTACTCTTAACTATCGTACTAAAGTTGTATTATCACTTATAATAATGCCTTTAACTATATCTTAATCAACCATAATTTCTAACAAATAATCAATCTTTTGATTTTCTACATTAAAAAACTTCTGTGTAAAGTATATGAAATAATTTTGTTTTAACGGTACATCTCGATTTTTAGAAACATATTAGTACTATATCGTCTAAACATGATGGGGCAACTATTAAGATAATCAATCAAAGATATCCCTAATGAATTTACTTCTAATTTTTAATTTGATATTTTGAACTTTTATCCGAATGCGATTATATTCATTCTCAGTACGTTTTTGTATTTGCAAAAATTCAATTATCTTTTCGGTTAAAATTTGATTTATTATATATGAATTTTATAAATTGGGATTTTTTTAATTAAAATTGACTGTTAATTGTTACATATTGCTCGTAAGAATTACGAGAGCTTTAAATATATCGAATTCATATGTATCAATAAGAACAAGGATAACGCAATACCCTGAACACATTTCTCGTATTTAATTCTCGTAAATAAAATATATTCATTGTACTTGTATTTTGCAAATTTTAATGCTTCCTCAATTTTTAATAGTGTACAAATATTGATAAAATTATAATGACAAATTAATATACGAAAATATTTTAAACAATGTTTACTTAAACGATGAAAAATTCCCTAGAATAATTCGTGCACAAACTCCCTGAACTCATAATGCAAACATAACACATTACGATTCGATAAAATTGTTTATTGTTTGAATTAGAATATAATTTCTGCAATATGTAGCGACGAAGACCTGTGTACTACCGTTAATTTACAAATATTCAATTGGATTTAAGCCGATGTTTATCAATTTTTCCTCCATACAGTCAATTCTCATAGTATTAAAATCTTTTACGTCAATATTCTAAATCTCTCAGCCTACAAAGTAAATCATTTTTATATTTATAATGAAGTGCAACTTTTATGTTTTTAAAAAGAATTAATTAACACATTGATGACCAACTTCTGCAAACTTAGTAAAAGCCGTATATTACCTACAAAATGGTTGACGCTTCGAAACATCGTACTCGAGTGTAAGCCTTTCTTTCGTACTCATAAACACACGTAATATTCATGCTTTTGCACATTTTCTCTCTCTCTCTCTCTCTCTCTCTCTCTATATCTCGATTTTTTCGATAAGTAAAAGACGAAGGATGAAGCCAGTCTTTTCGTTCTCGTCTGCCAGCAAAACATTTAAATATTCATCTGGAGTAATTTATTTAAGGTTAGAAATATCTGTAGTATAGTTTGTAGTATAGTTTTAAAAGGGGCACCCGCTTTATTTACGTGGAAACCGTTTCTCTCTCTCTCTCTCTCTTTCTTTAGCTCCTTCCCTCTCCCTCCCTCCTTCACTACACTCGCTCGCTCTCTCTCTCTCTCTCTCTCTCTCTCTCTCTCTCTCTCTCTCTCTCGATACATCTCTGAAACATCATTACCGTGGTGAAAGAAAGAGAGACAAAAGTAATACACAGACGTGGCGAATTAACGTCGGAGTTATAAGAATCATTTGGTTTTGTTGGTTCTTTTTTAATATGTGCAATCTAATATGTATTTAAGCATGTTTACGCGTTTAGTGCAAAAATACTTTTCTTTTGTCTTCGTTGTGTATATGCATAAGGCGGCTTTGCCCTGGCAACAAGTGGTTAAAATTCTTATCTTCTGGTAATAATAATACTTTTCGGAAGTTAATTTTTTTTAATTTAGCTACCGTATTTCGAATACATTAATATACTTTTTTGACATTTTTATTCAACAAATCTTTGGTGAACATTGATTGTAAAATTAGATACGTGTTTCTATGATTTTTTCTTCTATTTTGTCTTGTTCACAGTGGACCAAAATATTAAATGTGAAAAATGTGAAATTTAAGTTGATAATGATAACCTCATATTTTGTGATGTTTTAATAATCTAGTGATGAAGTATACTTTCATTTCATATTTATCTAATTAATAATAAATCTAGTATATTTAGAATATTATGAGATTTATAAAACATTTAATTAGTCATCTTGATGTGGTATTAACATCAATTTACAGTGTATATCTATTATATTAAATTATCTGTAATTCATATATTTTTTGTTTTTGCTAATGTTTTTAATTTTTATTTCAATTTATTTTCAAGCGATCAATTATCAATACATTAAGTGTATGTATTACAATATTTACATTAAATTATATTTAATTTATATAGAACAAAAATTTATTTTGCAAATTTATTATAAGAATTATATATATATATATATATATATTTTTTTTTTTTGGAACAGTTTTAATATATATTTTCATTCTGTTACTTTATATCCGAGTACAAGTTCTAAGATTTTATAATAACTTATGAGCTAACTTTCTGAGTTGTTTTTAAAAATATTATTAAAACATTGACATAGAGTGATAAAAACAGCCAATTTATTGTATTTAATTATCAACGTACATATTTTAAAATATAATTTAGAAAAAGTAATAATTCTAAGTAAAAAGCTTTTGAAATTATTAAATTTGTTCGTTCCATATTGAATGTATTTTTATCAAAAAAATTTTATTTCGAATAACTTTTGTTTACTACTTTAGAATAAAGTCATTTTACTGTTTAAGATTATTATGTACTTTGAAAAATTTTCTTTACACGTTCAAAAATGTTAACTCAAAAGACTATTATTAATAACTCTACAGTTTTGGTTGTTTAAGCTAATATTATGTAAATATTTGTGACATTGTGCCTTTGTTTATTCTTTAGTTCAGTTTGCTAAAAATATTTCATTTGATATTGTTGAATTTTTCTTATTTGAAATTGAAACAGGCTTTTTTTATATAATTTTATGGTATTCATTTGAATCTGAAAGATAAAATATAAATATAGGTATACATGGAACCGAATAACAAATCTTAATTTTTTTGTATTTATAAAATAAATATTATAATTATTTATATAGCTCTACTATTTATAATAAAAAATTATATTATATTTCATAAAATTGTTTGGGTTAAGTTGGATGTTTCATTAAACAAAATAATTAGTTATTTTTTAAAGTAGAAGGAAAATATATACAATTATATTAACGAGCATAATACATTTAAGTATTTAATAATAATTTTCAAAAATTAATTAATCATTGTTAACATGGCTTTTTAAAAATATGAATTAATAATTTAAAGTATTTATACAGATATTAACAATAATATTACTGATAATTAGTAAAATCTTATAACTGATTTTCTAGACTTAAAAACATTGTTAATACTGTGTTATTAATAAAATTTTGTCTTATTTTTCAAATATATATTACATCAAATATATAATACCATAATATTCGTCAAATTAATGTACAGTGGAAAAGATGTTTAAAAAACTAAGAATAAGATTTATATATAAGAGCATATACGTGTGCGTGTATGCACTAGGTTTTAAACTAAAAAAGTTCCCAATAAGTTTTTGTATTGCAGGTGATTTCACTTCAGTGAGTCAATACTCGAACAAGTCGTATCGAATGTGAGGGGAATACGAGGTAATTTAAAACTCAACTCAATAGAGCCTATTAAAGAAGATAATCACGCAAAATCGCCAAAAGCAAGTTAAAACCATTAAATATGGAAAAACGTAAGGAAGGACTTTCTCTGTTTTCCTCTGGTAAGTTTTATCCGTTTTGGTTCGAGAGAATCATTTCTAATAATTCTTTAGTATTATTTATTAATTGGCAATATAATACATATATACATATATAGAAGGAATATTTATAATAATTTATAGCTGTGATAATAAAAAATTGAATTCTATTTGTATAAGTTTAAAAATTATGAATTTGATTTTAGCAAACGGAATAAATTATGTTTTGATAAAATAACAAATTCATAATAAAAAAAATTATAATAATGCTCGTATGATATTTATTTAATTTTTAATTCCAAAGTTGCTTGTAAACTAATTTAAAAATTAAAAAGATAAAATACAATGAAGGAATACAAATTTAAAATGTTTGTCATGACAATCGAAGCTGTTTATGAAATGATTATGATAATATTTTTTAATGAGAATCTTATCAATTCTTAAATAGTCTTGTGAATAAACTGTAATGATTTAGAATTTTATGAAAATTTTCTCAAATAATTATATTTCTAATGGGATTTGCTTCATTAATTATACTATTTGATTAATTGTAACGATTACATCGTATATAAATGAAAAATATATAATTTTTCAGAGTTCATAAACACAATAGATTTATTTATTTAAATACATTTATAATATTAAATAATGATAGGTAATAGTGATAGGTAACGTATGCTTATATGCATTTAATTATTTTCGAATATGAGTTTGAAATTTCTGTGATAATGTCACGATGGCTACTCAATTTCCTTTTTACGCATATTTTTTTTTTCCGATACACTTCAGATCTTCATTTTTCTAGTAGCCTTAGTTTATTTTTCGTTACATCATATGTCAGCATTGTAAAGAATTCAATTAAAAAGATTTCTTGTTAATATCGTTAATTTTTTTTTTTTTTCTTAAAAAATATATCTTTGTACATAACGATTATGAGACATAGGTGTCAAGTTCTAATTATAAAATAGTATAAAAAATAAGTCCTTATAGTGTGTTATGTCCCCATTGTTTTGCGACATTGAAAGTATAATGTGCATCATAGAGTCCGTAAATATGAATTTTTAAAGGTGACGGATTTAAAAAGTACTTGGTACAAGACATTATTTTTTATTGAAAAATTAACTGATGAGTTATAGATAGGCCGATTGTTCAAAAGAATATAAATGTAAATTATTTTTACGTATATTCTAATAATGAACACGTATTGAAATCTTCTAATACATTTATATATCTTATTATTATACTTCAAATAGCAGATTTAAAAATGGATTATTGGTATAGAAATTATTCTGAAATTTCTTAATATCTTAATATCTTAATTTGTTACAATGTAATTGCTAAATGTACATGTAATCAAAATGAGACTTTACTTGTAAATTTATACAGAGAAAGGAAATATTTTATATAATATCATAAATTATCCCTTATCTTTCATGAAATTATCTAATTAGTTTTTATATATTTAATTATATTTTATTATAAATATGAATATTAATAGTGAAAAATTAATTAAATAAATGAATATAAATAGATTTACAGTTGACTATGATGTATTTTAGTTAGAGTATTTCTAGGGAAATTTCGAAAATTTTTCAATTAAAAATTTTATTTTAAAATTATTAAATTTATTTTATTTTAAATTATTTTATTTTAATATAAAAAATAAAGAATAATATTTAAATTAATAATATGTTATTATTATTAAATTAAAATTGTAAATAATTGCAGCTAGACTAAGTTTTTTTAATTTTTTATTTTTGTATGAATTGAATATTGAGTGAATTGAGTACCGAAATTTTTTTGTTTTTGTACAATAATATCATTATGATTTAATTCATTTACGTATAATATTATTTATATATATAGTATTCATGAAACACTAATTTATGAAAGCAAAAATTTTAAATTTCGTAGATTAGTGTTATTTCATGCACTTCTTTAATATTTTAACGAGCGTATAAAATATCCAACTATAGATTATATTTTATGAAATTTGAATTTATATTTATTATCATGAAGAAAATTATTTAATCCAATTTAACATCTTATTAATGTAAATGAAATGTATTAGAATTATTACATTCAAGCTTATGTGATTTTAATAAACAAATTAATATTAAAATGTAAATTAAATGTAAAACATGTGATAAATGAGAATAACAATTTTTTAAACGAATATTTAAAAGAGTCGATTATTTTCATTTAGCATTTAAATTATACTATTTTTAAAAATTTATTTGAAATTTTAATTTAACTCAAATAGATTATAGATTATAGATAGTATAAATTTTAGAATAAAACATTAATAAATTGGAATACTTCTAATTAAGATTCATTTAAAAATTATGTCGTTGTGTTCATATAATTCTTCATAATTTATTCATAATTATATGTGTACGCATTATCATTAATAAAATATAATTTTAAATATACAGATACATGGAAATTATTCACTATTAAAGCTTTTTTTTTTTAATGTATTTAGTATATTTACATTACAAATTAGAAAACGTGAATAATATAAGTGGTCTGAAATATTATATTACTATGTTTAATATGTAAGTATTATATTATTTAAATTTTGTAAAGATGAAGCTGTCAATTAATGAACTGTTTAAGAACTATTTTATTTTAAATTACTAATCTAATTTATACCATCTAAATGCACATAGTAAAGAAATTTTTAAAAGTTTGATTAAAAAAGTGTAATTGATTAACATTTAAGTTAGTAACAACATTATATCCATTTTTTAAAGTTAAATATTGTCTTAAAAATTGTTTCTTAAAAAATTGAGTAATATATAGTTATAGTTACATAATTTTACCTTTATTGCGGCACGATAGGCGATCATTTATTAAATCTTTTAAAATGTAATATTTTAAGTGTTTCAATACATACTTTTCTATATTTCTATAAATAATTGTTGTATATTTAAAAAATACGTTAAGATATTTCGTTGGATATCTAATCTCAATTAAAGAAACCATTATGAAATATTTCATATTATATTTATTTTTAAAATATGTTGAGTAATTTATTAATCTTTTTTCTTTAAATGGAATACATTGACAATTTTTCGTTTTATTTTATTTTGGATATTTAAAGAAGGGATTAAAAAAAAGATTGAAACTTGCCAGATTTATGTATTAAAATTATATTATTATTGAAAAATTGATAATCAGTCGTGCATTAATATATACAAAAAAAAAAAAATTATTTATTGCATTTCATTAATTAAACGATTAACAAGTGATTTATTTGAAGCACGGTATAACGTAAGAAAAATAAAAATAAAATAAAACGTGTTATTCATTCTATTTCATTTTTATCGTTTGAAAAATCGTCTAAATCATTTTAATATCTTGTTCAGTATGAGTAATAATTTATGATTTTATCAGTCAGTGTTGACGTACAAGCCTATATTAATAATGTTCCATAAATGTGAATAAATATCAAGAAGCACCGTTAAAGTACTGATAATAATTGTGATAAATATTATATATATATATATATATATATATATATATATATATATATTGTTTCAAACCTAGTGGATAATTTCCGTCATTTACACTTCAAATTCGTATAGAAAATTTTGATAATACTTTCGTATATATACATGACAACACGTTACTTTCTTTCTTATAGAGCCTTCTTTAAGATTAAATGAATTCTTGTTAAGAACTTTTATTGAAATATTGTCCCCTCTCTGTCATCGAACGCACCTATGTGCGTATACACCTGTATTTACGATTTTAATATTTGGTTGCGAGTGCTTATTGGATCGTGCGCGCGCACGCACATGTGTACACTTTTGCTATTCTTTGGACATAGGAAACAGGTAGGGAAGCAACCCCCTCTTAGGTACGGGCGCAGGCTGTTGCGAGACGCACGCGCACACGGGGATGGAGTCTACAGTGTAGGCGCGCGCGCGCGCGCGCGAGCACCCTGAGGGTAGACGATGAGTCGGCGCCTTGAAGCACGTACAGCTTCTCCCGCTCCCTCTATCGTACACTCCTTCCGTCTTTTTATCGGAAGATTGGCAGTCGAGGCTGGGGAAGCGCGTGCGAGCGACGACGAGCACGACCTCGAGGCGGACCATACTATGGGGTTTGATTGAGCGCCTCTTCACACAACGCGCGTGACCCCTTAATTATCCTTATACTATTTTTTTTCCTGTTATTCCCGTTGCCATCGTGTGCATGTATGTAATCACGGTAGCGTCGTGGCCCTTACATCCAAATTCACACGGTGCGTTGCACATAGTATATTGTTTATTGTTATGTATATGGTTAACATTTTTGATATTGTAAAATGTTTTAAAATAAATCGGATGTTATTGAGAATTGGTGCCACTGATATCTCCATCGACTGCCCAACGATCCTGACAGGATAATAAATTAGGAGGTGCCACATTACTATCATTTATTGCTCTATTTTTTCAAGAGTTGTATCGAACATAAAGCATCTATTTTTATTTTTGTTGCTGAGATTAATGTGTAGAATATAAAAGCAATCGTTTATTTTTATGCCTTCATTCAGACGATAATTGTAAGAGAATAAGATTTCCTCTTACCAATATCTAGTGCTAATTGCAAATCCTAATAATGGATTCAACTAATGTAAATAATAAATTATTGTTATGTTAGTGTTTTTTAATTTAACATAAAATTTTTTCGTTTTCTCTTGATGGTTGTATTGGTGTATTGCAATTTATTAAGTTCTCATTATACATTAAGTATTGCACGAGTTAATGCTATCGATAAACAGACGATATAAGCGAACGTGTTTCATATTTACAGTTATTATCTTATATAGCAACTGATAAGTTGAACACTTGTTAATTGCCATTAGTAAATATATTTTATGTCCCTATTGAGTATATAAACTATATTTGTAGTTTTTTTCTGTTTTCAATACAATAAATTTCGATATTTGTTAAACTTTGTCATAAAAATCATTTTAACATAAGTCTAAAGTGAAAAAATAATTAATTTTATTTTCTTTGCATATAGTTACGCATTACTGTAGCAATTTAACTTTTAATTAAACTGATTTAAAAAAAAACTGATTATTAATGAAACTTTAATAGATCGATGGTATTAAATAAATACATGTCCATTGTTGTTTAATAAAAATGTTTTCATATTATATTAATCTAGTTGAAATATTAGGTATTCGTCTCCTAATGATTTAGTGCATTCTTAGAATATTTTATATTATATTATACATATTACATTTATTATATTATGTAACTTATATACGATTATTCAAGTATCAAGTTTCTAAATTTTTTAAATCACCATTCATTTTCTATTCAAAATAAGAATACTTCAAGTGAAATTTATTCTTAGTTTTGATACAATTTTAATAAATAAAAACATTTAGTTAAAACATATTATTATAGATATTTTACATTCGTACTTTACTTATAATCTCAAAAAATTAGTTGGTTCTATATGTTAAGACGGAATTAAAATTACTGTGATCTTTCATTTTTTAATTAGGTGCTGACTGTAAATATTTTAAATTAACACGAGAAATTTTGTATAAAATATTTATACATTTAATGACTATTATTTTTCTATTTATGATACAATTATGGGAATATATATTAAAACATTTTGAATGTATATAAATTAAAAACAGTATTATATTTATATACAATTTTAGTGGATTAAAATTTATTTCATTAATATGCACGTAATCAAGTGACATAATTATAAGATGAATATTAGTCAAAGCCAGGCATATATATATATATATATATATATATATATATATATATATATATAATTACGTTAATTATTATTAATTATTGTCGTATGACGTTAATTATTATCACACAGAGTATTAAAAACACCTAATTATTACAGATATTTTTTTATATCCCTAATTTATACTTTTCAATTGGATATTCTTCGTAATTTTGACTTGAATGCTTTAATTGAAACTATTGCATCTAGGATAATAAAATTTAAATTATAAATTTGAAATTAATAAATTTTGTAGTATTTATGAATTTTTAATCAAGATAGTATTTAATTAAGAAGTGAGTATACTTTTAAATAATCCATATTTCTGATTGGTCGATATATTTCGGAAACCAAATTTATGGGATATTAACATTCAAAACAATTATGATTACTTGATATAAAAAATATATTAATTCTCAGTATATTGTTTAAACTGAGCCCACACCTACTATGAATTTGATAATTTTTTGATAATATAACTGAAAATTGAAATAAATCTTCCGTTGCATTATTTTTTTCTTTAACTTTTCTGGTTATTTTGTCTGATTTATATTATCAAATTTTATTTTCTTTTAACCAAGTAAAGTAGGTACAATTTTAATGATAATTTATGTCTTGTGGATTTTATTTTAACCAAATACAATTTGATGTTAATAAAAATTAAAAATTTGTTGTTAGATTCCTTCTTAATTTTCAACTTACTTTGTAACATAAGACATGTAAATCAATATATAATTTATAGTTAAATTCAAAAAGAGAAAATATATTTAAATTATTATCATATATTGTTTAAAAATAAAACATCAGATGTATTATAAAATGTATTTATAAATGATTAATTTTAATGAAAATAAATTATGTAATTTCTATGAAAAGTATAAAGATATTGTAAAAAGATTAAATCAATCTAAAAGTTGAGCATTTCATTTTATGCTTCACAATAGAAATCAAGAAAAGTTTATATCTTTCAACATCTATATTTTATATTTAAGCACTGGAGATAACATTTTTTTTTTATGAATATTTAAAAGGTTATATAATATAAAAAGATTTTATAATTTTAAATATAATTATTACAATATACGAGAAAATTCTTTACGATATAATAATGAAATTTATTAGGTCAAACATATTTTAGAATTATGAGTTTTTAAAACAAAAAATAAGATGTCTAATAGCTGATTTACTTATATTGTAGTTAAATTATATAAATAAATATTTTTATTTAATTAATTGAGTAAGATGATATAAAATTGTAGTTCAATAAGTATAATAAATGCAGTTAAAATAATGTCGTGTTTTGCAACTCATGATATATGAAATTATTTAATGAAATTTTATAAAAGTTAAATTTTCTAATGAAATCTTGTAAAGTACAAAAGTACAATTAAAAATTTTTAATTAATTAACTACATTACTGTAAATAATTTTTTTAGGTAATATTTATTTCCATAGAGTTGTAACTTTATATTAAAATATTACATAAATAGAAGATGGTTTTGAAAATTATTATACACGATAGTTATGAAAATTTTATTACCCTTTCATTTTAATTAGATATATTTTAAATTTTACTAAAAATTTTTATTAAAACTAATTTGAAAAAATTATTTTTGTAAGTCTCAGCACTTTCTAAGTACTAACCATATTGCATTATGCCAATAATATGTAGGGCTTCATACTATTGTTTCCTGTTTCAAAACTTATAATTAATAGTATTTAAATTTATTTATTGTGATATTTTTGCAGTAGATAAAATCAATTAGTGACAATCTTTGATGAAATCACTGACTATCTTTAAGTGAATTTCGTTAATATTTTGTAGGAATTTGGAAATATATAGTGTATATTGTATAGGTAATTGTAAGCTAGTTTTATTATTATGTCAGGAATTCTTAAATATTTAGTTTATGAATATTATGGAGAATGATAAACATAATTAATCATTTATTTAATATTTATTTGCGCAGGACAAAATTTTTTCAAATTTATAATTTTAATCACATATGTTTTATATGGATATTTAAATATTTCTTTAAATAAAAATGTAATTAAAATATTGAACGAAATGTAATTTATATGAAATTTTAAATTATATTTTATAAAATAGAAATATATTTATACATCTGCGAATAATATATCATTAATATGTTTCAACGTAAATATTTTATTTTCAATTAAATATTCCGATTTAATTTACAATTTATTTAATCATTTATAAATGTATATAATTTATTTTTAGATAAATTTGCTTACATCATTATAATTTGTTTTACGTGTTGCAGAACCATATTTTAAAATTATAGCTTATTGTAAAAAGTAGAGAACTATACATTAAATTTTTAAGTAAAAATTTTTATGGAATCTAGGATTTTTAATTCTTCTGGTAGCTGTTGAAACCTGTGGTATGATAATCGTAGTACCAAATCGATGTCCCATGCTATATTTTGTAACGAAGATAAAAACAACAACAACAAAAATCACAATTTATTGTTAGAAAATTTAAAAAATGGCCTTTATTGTATGCTGTATTGAGATTTGTATATAATTTTGTTTGTAGATTTATACTACGTATTTGAGTGCATGCATTTAGTAGATTATAATTTAAATTAAATAAAGATCAAATTTAATTAAAATAGCCAAATCTGTATGTATATATATATATATATATATATATATATATATATATATATATATATAGCATATATATTAATCGACTGTTTTAATTAAATTTAATCTTTATTATAATGTATATATGTATATGTTGAATTATGACACTTAAAAATTGCTAATATACATCTCTTTTTAATATGTTGTTATGACTTTTGTTAAAAGTTAAAAGTTAAAATCCTTGTTTCCGATTATTTGTTTTTAATATTAAAACATTGATTATTGAAGTATTTAATTTCAATTGTCTTGAAAGAGTCTTAAGAATCGTTCAGTTTGATACTGAACTTGTATATATTTGTAATAAAGTTCCTTTATTTCAGGTGTAATTGTCAGGTATCGTATAATTTGCGTTACCAAGGTCGAGTAAAATCACTGTTCTTCTTATAATTAAGAAAAGTTTTTTTCGCAGAAGCGTAGGAATCAGCAAGTGATAAATTTGCATTTGTATGCGTTCTCTGGGTTAAGCGGCGCAAATGCCTGTAATATCGGACAGGGAGAAGATGTGGTCTTGGATGACAAGAGACGTTATCTAGGTCGAGATTTCTCGAGTCGAGTCGTGGCGCTATGTACGTTTTCCTCTCACCCTCTTCCCGTACCGGGTGCGCGTAAACCCGACCTTGTCCCGGTACGTTTCCGAGCACGAACGTAGAGCGTAGGAAGCATCGCGATAATAGGGGAAAGAGCATTTTTAGGAAATTGATTTTTTGCTCTCGGGAGCTTCTCGTGGCTCCAACGATGGTTTGATATGGGTCAAGCTCAAGTATAAGCCCAAAGTGGACCATCCCTCCTTTTCTTTCATTCTCATTTTGCTTCTACTAGCATCTAGGAGCTATCTTCGATTTCTGTAAAATATTTTGTTCTTTTTTTTTCCCTCCCATTTTTCTTCGTCCTCTTCATCTTTATGCTTCGTTTCAAGTGGATAATGTTATAATCTTGCCATTTATCTGTAGTACTTATGTTTAAAGCTAATAGGTAGTATTTAACTTCTTTCAAGATTGAACTTTGAATGCGCAACTTATTATGAACAAATTCCTTGTTCAATGATTTTTTATTGAAACGATATTTTTTTCTTTTTCATTATAAAATTCATATTATTGGCGATTGATTCCAACGATGTAGAAAAATACAAAAGTTTTTATCGATCGATGTATTAATACATGTAATAAAATGATTTATTTTATAATTGTTTTATTTCAATGTAATTATAGAAAAATTGTTTTATTCATGCATAATGGATGATTTTTTTTTTGTATTAATTCTTATTTTCATTTTTTTTTACAAATTATTTATGTAAATATAAAATTAATATTAAATTAGATAAAAAAAAAATCAAAATTACATATATGATAAAAATTAATTTTTTTTCTATTTTTACAGCATTAAATGAATATTCTTTCACGTTTGTTATTACAGAAATCCATACGACATTATCTATATTTTATAAAGAATTTTTTTATACTTTATATTAAATAATTATAATAGATAATAGAAATATTTGTATTATGTAATTATATCATTCATTGTTTACATTATAAAACTAAAAAGTCGTTGAGGATTATTATTTCATGTTGTTTGAAAAAGTATTATGTATGTATACATATGTGTTTTATGTAATTTTAAGGGGGTGCTATTATTAACCGAGAACTATTATTACGAAGAACCTAATTTATCCTTAAGTTGATTCAAGTATAACGCCGTTTTATTATAGAATGCATACACACTTTAATATTTGAATATGTGTTATGAATTAATAAATCATTCTAGTAAATAAATAATTCAATATCATGAATTTAGACATAAACGGAATAGAGTTTTTAAAATAAATAAAAGAATTTTAGCGATTGGTATCAAGTAGCTCATTTAGCAAAATTAATTTTTAAGCAAAAAATTGTTAAAAAAAAAAAAAAAAAAAAAATTTGTAGAATCTTCCTGACAAGATAACTAACATTACTTCTTGTCTAACATATGTGTATATAATATAAAAATATCACTGTAACATAATTTTTATGAATAAATAAATTTTTAAGTTACATTCATTTTTCTAATCAATTTTATTTAATAATGTTATGGGTTTAGCCACCTTTTGTTAAAATATTTAATCAATATTATTTGAATCGATATATTGAATAAAATTAATTTTATATAGAAAGTAATGTATGAAATAAGAAGCGACTGTTAAGTATATTAAAACGAGTCCGTAGAAAAATATCCATTTTAAATAAATGTTCAATTATGATTTATTTATTATGTTTATATATTTTTTTAATTACATATTTCTTATAAATATATTTTTTTTAATTAATAAAGTAATTTTTTTTTAATTAGCACCTTATAAATTCATTCGTCTTATCAATTAGTATTATATTTATAAAGATTATATTTTCCTAATAAGATTGTGTATATTTTCATAAGTAAAATATCTGGAATATTGTGAAATCAATATTAACTATTATAAAAATAGAACGATGGATTTTTATAAACTAAGAATAAAATAAGCCAACAAAGTGAACGTTGAAAGGAGCGTTCGAAGACTTAAATTAAAAAAAAAAACTATATAAATAGTTTAAAAATAATTTCAATATTTTCTGTATATATATATATATATTTACGGTGTTATATTAAAATTTGAAAATTATATGGGAATAGAGTTACATAATGTTCATTAGCTGTACAGTGCAAATACACGCGAATTAGCAAAAGATCTAATTTGGATAATTATGGAAATTAAGGGTTACTTAGTTTTTAAGGGCTAATTAAGGGTTATTAGTAATGCGGTTACTACTCGAACAAATGACTGAGATGATACTGTTGCTTTCCATTATGTATCTACGCATTTTTTTAATTCTTAGTGGTATAAACTAACTCCACATAGAAAGCAAATGCGGTACGCTGTTGTTTAATGTCTCCTTTACAATCTACAAATTTACAGTTCTAGATTAGAGTCGAATAGTGTTCCTATTATGTTACTGAGAATAAAGATTAATATTAAGTATTAATATATTACATTTTAGTTCTTTTGTCTAGTATCTTAAATATTATTAATAATAAATATTAAATAAATGGGTATGTTCGATAAAGAATTATCGACGATGGAACTTATATTAATATTATTTCCAATTCATAGGGAGAGTAAAAATTTATGACTAATTTTTATTTTAACTCCTTTGCGTACTCTATTGTATTGAACTATCTTTATTTTTGCACAGTAAGCTTTCTAATCCTTATTATTTCATTTAATAAATACTATTTAATACTCAATAGCTGTATGTTTGTTTTAATCAAGTTAGTAAATTGATCTAAACATAAGTAGTCAATAAAGTTTTATGATATATAGTAATGTTGTTTTAGAGTTGATATATAATTGTGTGAAGTACTGGGTATTGTGATCTTAAATTATACTTATTACAATTAGAAATTAAAATTTTATTTCCGTCTTGTATTCTTTTATTTGTTTAGGAAAGATTAATTTTCTTTAATTAATTGATTAATTAATTTTTTTCATTATGTATCTTTCGGATTGTTATGAAGAGACGATTAAAATTAAACATTATATACTTAATTAGTGTATTAGATTACTTATAATAAATGGATTCTGAAATTAATATATTGCTACCAATTAACTGCATTATGAATTAATATTTAATAATTATCTACTATTATTAGTTTTACAAATAATATATCGAGTCGTTTTATGTTACTTTGGCACTATCGAATTTTAATTATACTAAATTTTATAGAAATTTAAATATAACAAGTGTAGTATAAATGACAATTGTACAAAAATACGAAATTTTAATCCAGTAGTCTCGGTAAAAACAATTGCAAATATAAGTGCCAAGAGGAAATTATAAAAATTAATTTGTCTTTACAGAAATATACTTGTTGTTTTTTAACGTACGAAATTTGTTTTTGAACAACTTTGTGCATTATTCATGTACAGAATTTAGACGGGAAACGAACTAAGATACCGGTAAGGGTATCGATTTTATTTTTGCCCTTTACATCGTGACGGCAATGGTAATAATAAACTTTTTTTTTCTTTTAAGAAAATGTTAAAAACTATTAGTAGTAGTGGTAGTAGTAATAGTAGTGGTAGTAGTAGTAGCAATAATTGTAGTAATAGTAGTAGAAGTGATAGCAATTCTAGGAACTATAACAGCAGCAGCAGCAGCAGCAACAACAACAACAACAACAACAACAGTAGTAGTAGTAATAGTGTATTAGCAGTAGAGTAGTTGCAGTTAGTGAAACTTCCGGGAAGCTTTTTCCGGAAGTACGTGCGTTGTGTTTAGATTTGCCCGATTATCTATTTAACTCCTCCGACATCTTCCGTAACGCTGCTTCGGTCGAATGAATCGTACGTGCATGAAATGTCGGCGAATGCGTGCCCCCGTACATTTGCATGGTTTCTTCAGACCGAGTGTATCGGTATTCATTGTTTTCAATATCGTCGTCGTACGCTTGTGAAAGGCCTTTTCTATATGGATAATGGAATGCTCGAGTCGATTTTTTTATCTTTCTCTTATTTTTCATATTATTTTTGCTCTTTCTTTTGTCTATTTGAATCAGTGTCCCAATATCATTCCAGTTGTATAACTTTACTTTATGTATTTTTAGGTGAAACTTGATTCAGAGCTAGTAAGATTCATCGGATATTAAACTTCAGATTCACTATCTATATATTGTTTTGAAACACAACTACTTTAATTTATTAAAAGTTTTGAATTATATTGTATTGAAGTACAATTTAAATTGTAATATAAGCAATTAATAATTATTATAAATGTAATTAAAGCTATAGAATAATATGTTAATATTAAATATAATTAAATGAAAATGTATCCGTAGCTCGTAAAAAGCTATCTTTTCATACAATATAAATTCTCCTTTATATATTTTTTAAAATACATCTTAATTTATAAATGCCTTTAAATCTGTATATATAATACATATATATGTACAAAATAGATGAAATTTCGCATAAGTGTTACAAAAAATTTCTGAATTTTAGAACATCCGCTTTATATTTATAAAAATTTTTATGTAAATTTAAAATGTTAATTGTGCGATATTTAATTTAATAATATAATTTGTTCTTTTCTCTTATTATTATTATTATTATTGTTGTTGTTGTTGTTGTTGTTGTTGCTGCTGCTGCTGCTGCTGTTATAGTTCCTAGAATTGCTATCACTTCTACTACTTTATTATTATTGTTATTATTATTATAAAAATTCTATTGGAATATACAAAAATGTTATTTGCATCGTTTTAATTTTCAAATATCTAATACATTTATTACTATTTAAATGTAGCTCAATCAAGCGAGCTTTTTGAGAAAAAAAAATATAATAAAGTTATAATACCGTGCGCCAATATAACAAAAAACACGCGTGTAAAATCAATATGGGAAAGTTGCTGGCTTAGAGGTGTGCTGGTGCGGAAGTAATAGTCATCGTATCCAAACGACTTTACAAACGTCGCTGATCGCGAGTCGCTGCTGATGTATCAAGTATCAAAGGAGACTCGGGTCGAGACGTAGTTGCAGCGCCACCGATTTATCGCGGCTGCGCGTCAAACTATGTGCTGCAGCCTAAGAATTATGCCCCCGGATCGTCGAGTCCCTGAGGCATTGTGCATGCACCACCGAGGAGTTGTGCGATAACAAATAGCCACGTCCATTCCCTCGGGTTGATCAAGTCTTTGACCGGCTACGGTTCTTATTTCGATTCTGACTCCGTTCGCGACTACATTTCACCCTTTGCCGTTAAATGTGGACGATCGTTTTACCTGTATTGTTAAGGTGTGCCTCTCGCATAAGATTGGATAGTAAGCAATTTATCGAGCTCCGGCGAGCATTTCCTTTCTTTCTTCCGATTGTCAGCTCCAACCAAATTACGTATAAATATACACACAATTATAAAGCACTTTATTCTTTTATTCTATTGTATTAGAAGAAGCGAAAGTGTCCTTGTTTACCACGCCATTAGGTAGAAATCATATTAATTCTTTATTTGTAATATATTGGAAATCATCATTATTTACATACGTAACTATCAATTATATGTCTTCAATTACTAAGGTTACAATTTATTATTGCATATGAGCCATACTCTTTTTATAAAATTTTCAATATCATATTCTACGTTCGATCGTTGTTAATAGAGTAAACTGTCAAATGTCGATGCATTTAAACAATTAAACTAAACTAAACCAAACTAAATTTGTATATTTATTCCATATGTTGTTGTTTTTTTTTTTTTTTTTTGATTTGTCTTTCTTTATTATAAGCTTCTGATACATTTTATACTATTTTTATGAAATAATTGTGAATCACGTTCCCCAATATGACTGGCATTATTATCTGATATCCATGGAGAAATCAACACGTAATTGTCAGAATCTTAGTTGAATCAAGAAGTTAGACTCTCATCATCATATACATCGTAAATCACTTCAACGTTGTGAAGATAATTAAAGTGTGTAACTGAGTGTATATTAAACAGCGTGATGGGGGGGGGGGCGATTTACACTCGAATAAATTCATTGTCGTTTGGATAGCGAGTATTAGATTATCAAGTATAATTTATTAGCAAATATTCCTTCCCTTGTTAATCAATTATGGTGGTTCTAAGGTGCGAAGTTGATTAAGCATTCAAATCTTAACAAGTTTTCCGTTGAGAAAGCAGGGCGCGTTGTTTCAGCATTCGAGGGTCGGATTAATGCCGATAGATTCCAGTGCTGATTGATTAATATAACGATTAAAAGTGTAATATAAGCTTATATAGGCGTACGGATAAGCCATCGATAAGTATAATGCAAATGCTGTTGACAATCTTTGTTGTTGTTTATGATATAACGAGGTATTACAATGTTTTGTATGTATTATCATGACAATGAAGCTTTGCTTACCCAAATGATATACGTGGGATAACCAAAGAGTGTTATCTGGAAATTTTTTTTACTAATAGAACTTTAGATTTGATTACATAACCATTGATATAACGTAAGTATTGTTGTTTTAAGCGCATGAAGACTGAGGTAAATACTGAGATATTTTGTATGTTTTATAATCATAGAAAACTATGATTCAAAAGTGGTGGAAATGTTGAACGAAGATAGTGGATTATTCAATACTACCGTTTATCGTTTCAATAAATTCTACGATATTGTTGGATACTTCTAAGTGATGGGAATTTGTCAAATCACGAACATTCCGTTGAACTTTTTTTTATGGTTTTAAATCCTATTTTTTAGTTAAATAAAAAAAGAACAAACGAGGATTACGTTTTCTAACGGAAGTTAGATTTACGTTTTGATCCCGGAATCTGATAATCGAACGTATTTACGTGAATACGATATCTCTGTTATAATATAGTATACCATACTATCATTTTTAATATAAAGATTCTATTTATTTGTGAATACTTTAGTGCAAGATGTTTTATTAAATGAAATGGTAATTTATATTCTCGCGTGACTATAATATAATTTCGCTAATCTATCATTGTATTCAATCAATTTATATTGTACGGTTATTTTAAAAGCGGGTAGATGAATCACGAAAACGAATAATATTAGCCAAATATAAGCAAAACCTTTCGAGAATAAACAATAACATTGATTGATAATAATTTATTAAAATTATAAGAATTGAAAGAAACCTAAGGCCAATTGAAGTAGCAAAAATGCCCTACGACTATCTATATTCTCTCTCTACTTCTCCTTTATTCTTCTTTAATTTGCAACATGTTTCCGAGGTTCTTAATATGGAACGTGGTTCCTGAGACATCGAATCTCTTGGTAGCGTCTCACGTCTTCCGATGATGTTCTGAATTTTTAGATAACTGAGAAAACCTCAGCTCCAAAGATAATAGCTATTCCACGAAATATATAAATAATTGTTTGCGCTTCATCATTTACAGTATAACTAATATTTATAATTTTAGTTACACATGAAGATTAATATTTTTATTTATTTGCTTAATATTTCGGTGTATATAACTATAAATCATAACAATAATATAGAAAATTATTATTAATAAAATTAAATATAAATTCAAATAATATTTATTATATTTTTCTTTGATGATAGATTCACGTGGAAATACAAGATATTAATTTTTAAAAATCATTTAAAATTGTAACCATTATCGACAAGTTATAAATTTTATCAAATAATGTTTGTAATTGTTAAAACAATGCGTAGATTGAATCTATTTTTTTTTTAATTTAAATTAAATTAATCACAGTACATTATAATCATTTGTTAATTTTTTATGTACGTGGAAGATGGGGAAAAGTTTCAGTTTGTGAAAAGATTTAAGATTTTTTTAAATGTAAATCTTTTATCAAGTATTTTTTATTAATTTGTATCATTGATACTGCAATAAATTATCAAATTATATACGATTAAATACACTACCTTATCGTTATGACTTTTTGAGCTATAGTTTAACGCCTATATTCAGTTTCACTTATAATTTTTCTTTGTTTTTTTTCCCTCATTATTCATTTATTGGGAATAGCTTTTTTTTTTTTTTTTTTTTTTACAATTTATCAAAAAATAGTATTTGATTTTGATTAGCATGTTTTTATTGCACATTGCATATATTTAAGAATCTTTTTATTATTCAATTTATTATACTTGATTTTTAAAGGATCAAAACCAATTTGAGTATGAAAATCGTGAAATTTTCTACTTTGAATGCAGATTGATATGTGTTACGAATATTAAAAATTTCTATATATTTAAGTTCGTCAATTAAATACACCGTAATGTATGAGCTCTTATACAAATTTTAATATTGTACGGACAGAATAAAGTAGAATACTAGACTGTATTTTTCGACGCTAATAGTTTTTACAATAAAGTTACACAACGGTACACTTACACACTAAGCTTATAGAGAGTTTGAGAATGAAAGGGGCAAGTGTAAAAATACATTAGATACAAGAATTAATTAATTTAATAGGTATACTTTATATTCCTTGCAAAATGTCGAAAATCTGTGACAGAATTAACATTATATAGAATTATATACAGAAATAAACATTATAAGTATTGACATCAATAATCAATAATCAATGTTTAATATTAAGCTTCAATTAAATTTCATGCCAAATATTAAACAAAATGTGAAATGCTTTTTAATAAATTTTACTTTGTTTTAACAATGAAATGAAAGTTGAAACTTAAAAAAATAATTGATCATTTGAATAAATCGTTATGATTTTTAATTTTTAATAATAATATTACTCGTTACAATATTCGTGATTTTATGTAAAAACGTTATGTAAAAAAAAAATAAAGTGATGTGCAAATTTTCCAATCCAATCGTATCAGCTTCGTAAAATTATATTTTTGATTCATACAATTTGGTCTAAAAATTAAAATTTTAGTGAATTGTTACTTATTGCAGAATACATTATTTACTTTATCAAATTATCTACGCTAGTAAAAGAAATATATTATTTAAAATAATTTTAATTAATGAATTTTTATTTTAGCATACTTATAGTTATATAATTTACACTATAAATAAATAATATAAATAATAAATATAAAATGCACTAATTTTTTAATTTTAAAAGAATTTTATTCGTAACAAATAAAATTTTCTTTTTTAATCGATAAATATTGTATGAATTAAACACTCGATGTGTTTATTTTAAGAAAGTTATAACTAACACAGACTGTGTTAAAACGCCTTTTGATATTTATTAGTTATTGATATTTATTAGTTATCAAATAGATTCATGAATATTTATGGCATATTTTCTGTATAATTGTAGAAAGTAAATATTAGAAACTAAAAATTGCATCATTTCAATTAAAAAAAAAAAGAAAGAAAGAAAAAAGAAACAGAATGAATTTAATTACAAATTAAAATAAAGTCTAAAAGACTACGGAAGTGCATTGTGTATTATAATAGTTTATATAAGTCGAATTTCGACATTAAAAATTAAAAAAAAATTACATATCATCCTTAGTCTAAGACAGGAAAATAAAAAAAAAATAAATCAGAAGAGTTAGAGAAGTAAGAAAAATTATGCGGAAAATTGTGTTTGGTTACGCGTCGAAGGAGTTCATAGTGAACGTGCATAGATTCGCGTGTTCGCGATATATCTATGCGACCCAGTTTTCGCGCTCTCGCAGCAGCTGCATTCATTGAAACGTAAATGATGCAGGAATTAACAACATTAGTATCATAAAGTGGAAAGATTGTTATCTGCTGCAGCAACGATGTGTACACATATATGGATAGATATAATCGTAGAGCCAGTTATATAGCAGACATAGATATAAGGGATTGTATGGCTAGTGTGTATATACGATGAGGTGGTAAAGACAAAGGGGATCTACGTATAAATTTAGAATAATTGTAATGATTTTCTCAAGTCTTATTTGCTTGTTCTCAACCTTTCTGAAGTTATACTCTGATTGGTTTAAATAATTATACGAAACATTTAAGCGGTTCCGAAATATGTTGGAACGTATTTTAAGATTACGACTTTTGTTGTCTTTACAATGTATATAAAAATATAAGTCTTAGTTATTGTCACATTAAATTATATATTCACTTTGCATTTTTATTACAATACAAGCAGATTATACATTTGCATCAATATTTTTTTTTTTAGTTACGAAATTATTAAAAGCAACAATTATGAATTTGAAGGTGCAAAATTACATTAGACTAATAAAATCAATTATTGCTAAATGTTAATTTAACAATTTAAAATTATTTTAATTAACTTTAATTATTTAATCATTGTATAAATTTGGAGAAATACTTGGAAATATACAATATGCTTTGAGATAATATTTATTTTTCTTTCATAAGGTACCGAGAGGATTTTTTTGTTTCACAAAATCATCGTGTATTACTGACGTTAATACGTTGCATTCATCCTCATACTATTCAGGAACTATTTAAGAAAATGAGATACGAATCTTCTAAGAAGATTATTCAAAGCTTTCTAAATTTATAAAGTGTAAAATATGCTCTAATGAATACAATCGATTTATAGCTGCAGTATTTATAATTATATTCAACATCTAGTATTATTGTATATTATTGTATTGTACAGCATAATTTTATAAAGTTATAAGGTTTTTGATTTTCCCAAATCCTCCTATTTCAAGGTAAATTAAAATTTTAGCTGCAGTTGGCTAAAATTCTTAAAGAACAACGTATGGATTATATTCCATATGTATAGATTTTTAATAGTACTAAATGCTTATGTTTTTGCAGTAGGAACGTGAAAACTTTGTGTCGATTGAATAGTTCAGAAATTTTAACCGTGACGCTCTAAATATTCACTTGCATCGCTCAACTATAACGTCATACTGTAAACATTTTATAAAAATGTTCATCATGGATTTTATTTGGTTAATGTCTAAAAGGACTATAGTTAAACAATATAGATATAATACTTATATAATGTAATATTATATTAAAAATTCATAAAATATCAAGACTATAATGTCGTAATTAGAGATGCTAATTAATAATAAATTTATATAATTTTAATGTAGTAGATAATAATGATTATGTAAATTAATGTATTGTTGCAAAGAACGTTTTAATCCAAATGTTTTACATGGATAATTTGATTGTTTCATATAGAATTGTACTGTTTCTTAATTCAAGAATTAGTGTAAATTTATTGTTAGTTTTATTTTTAATAATTGGAAATCAATTCAAAGTTCGAGCAACGTTTGTGAATAATTTTAATAGTAGCACAATTTATTTTAACCATTATAATTCACTATTTATAACATTATTACTCGCGTTGTATACGAGAAATTGTTATTCTTATTAACACATTTTATATTTTTGTAATTTAGTATTTTATCTTATAATATTAAATAATTATTTGTAATAAATCTATACAATTCAAATCTGTAACTACATATTTTAAAAACGATATTCGTAATATATATATATATATATATATCCAATATATATATATATATATATATATATATTGGATTTACATAGTCTTATATAAAAATAATAATAGCCGAGGGTTTTACTGTTTTCAGTTTGCTTTCGACATTCATTCGTTGTTCTATTGATACAAATCCGAATACATTTTCAAAAGTATGAAAAACGTTAATACATATTTTTTCATTATTGATATATGTTTTTGTAAACGATACCAATTGAATAATAATTATTATCTGCATTCATAATACTCCTGATTTTTGAATATTTAAATTATTGGTGACAATGCTTTTTTACGACTGGAAAGCATGTTTTTTCTGTACATGTGTGTTGTATATGTTGCAGTTATTTTAGCGATAACAGTATCGCGAGCAAATGATAAAAATGTTGAATTATTTCTAAAAATATTTCGAATACATAGCATCTATAATTGTTGTTATTCTGAGTTTATATTTTCATGGAATTTCAAATTTAGTTTTAAAATTGTATTATTGTATATTATTGTATAATTATATTTTACTTTTTAATCGCATGAATTGAATTTTATGGTTTTTATTTTTCCATAAATATTTACTTCTTCTTACCGTTCAATGTTTATTTAAGCACTGAATAGTTCAATCAATTATAGAAATAACAAAGGTTCTTAAGTTTTTATACAATGCTCATTATAATAAATTAGTTTCAATTGCATAAAATTGAATTTGCAGCAATTTAAATAAATCTACAGAAGTTTTTATATTTTATATCTTTGATATGTAATAGAAATGAAGACTGGCGGTCCAAATAAAATGATGTATTGGCTGGGTAATTGCAACTTTTGTAGATTTTTCGATATTGTCCAGACAAGAATAGAAAACAATCCAATTTATTGAAAAAAGAATCAAGCTCAGTCATTATCTTTTTCTTTTAAATACATTTCATATATGCGTGATCAGAAGTAATTTGTTTTTAATTAATTTAAGATACTTATTATGGCAATCTTTTAATTGAAATATTCTTGGATAATTTTTAAACTTATAATTCTTAAATATTTTATATCTTCTGGTATCTTGGTAATTATAATAATTACGTAAAACAATGAATTTTAGAAAAAAAGTTGCCGAAACAAAATTGTCTAGATTAATTTTTTGATTATTTTGATTATTTTTCTTTAACTTCTTACATTTTTATTAGATTTATAATTAAATATTTAAAGTATTTATTTTTCGTACAATTGCCTTTAGTAATGTTTAGTGTTTGGAATCAAAACTTCATTTCGTATAAAAGTTGTTCGTTTAGATATTTTAAGTACATATTTTCAAAGACCAATGTTATTATTGTAGTATTAAATCCATTACATTATCGATTTTCCATTTTTCATTTGAATATTTTTAACAAAAAATTTTAATTTATGTTCAATAGGTAAAAAGATTTTTCTTAAATACAAAATGAATATTTATACTTTATATGTATAATTTTACTCCATGCAAATTTAAATATTTGGAATGTCAATTTAATCTCATAAATTACAACGTTTTTTTGTTTCAAATTTTTATTATTTTTATAAAAATAATAATTAATTTATGTTTATAGTCAGAAAATCTTTTCTTCTTAATCTTTAATTTTGTATTGATATTGGTTAATTTATTAAATATTATAATTGCATATTAAATAAAATATTTCTCATCCGAATGAAATATTCTTCTTTATATTTATATCTTTATTATATGTCTTTATTGCCAATTATTAGTAAACTAGATATATTAAATTTTAATAAAAAAATTATTTTCAATTTTATATATAGGGAAATTGAAAAAATATGATCAACTTTGGTATGTTTTAGAACGATGAAATTGAAAATATTTTTTTGAAAATAATTTATTTGATTGATTGTTTTATTATTGAAAATAATCGATCGATGTTTATTAGTCATAAAAAAGTACAATGATTATTATATTTAAGTCCGTAATATAATTTCAGTCAATTGGCAGAAGAATTTGAATACTTTAAATTTGATTCATTTTTAATTTAAAAATGTATGGTAAAGCTACTATAATTTATATTCTAACTATATAAAACTGTCAAATTTGATAAAACTAGAGTAATAAGAGAATTTTTTATATATAATTATGGTGTTTTTTTTACATTTTTAATTTATTGAGTTTATTACGCTTAGTGTTACTGTTAAAGTACATTCATGTCGTTTTATATTGTGCATTATTATATGTAAATGTAATTTAATATGCGTTTAAAATCTGACATTTATATATGAATGTATCAAATAACTTTTATCTGACTTTATATTGAATGTAGAGATAATATAATTTCTAATTATTTGTAACAAAATTTTGATAGTAAGAAATAAATTTGTGTTAATTGTAAAATACAACGAGTAATAAATTAGAATCTGTTTGTAATAATAATTTAAAAGATTTGATTTAAGAAAAACCAATTGAAAAAAGTAATAAAAGCTTAATATGTATATTATAATTAACCAATGTTTAAAATTCGATATTTTAATTAATTGAAGTAAAATAGATTATTAAGTCATGCAATTTATAAATAATAGATAAACATATCTTAGTAAATATTAGATGAACAGGTTTAAAATATTTACTAATTAAATTTATTACTCTAATAGAATTAAATTAATTTCATTATTGTAGAAAGTTAGGAGCATGTAGCATGCAATCTTTTAAGACTTAGTATAATGTTTCATAAGTTTTTGTATTTTTAGTTTGTATACATATGTATTAAACATATGAATTTATAAATGACCGAACGATTTCTTTGTAATTGTGCATTGAATAAAAATTTACTTTTTGATATAACAATGGAAGTATTTTTTTATTTATTTATTTATTTTGTTGTTGTTGTTGTAACTAATTGCTATTATTGAGATCATTAGGTAATAGGATAATCAACAATTAAGGTTTAAATTATTAAATACAAATTTTATCTTATTGTGATTTTGTACTCTATAGATTTGCTATATTATTGTTCAATATAAAAATGTAAAAATGTTAATTTATTTACGAATATTTCAGTAGAATTTAGTTTGCTTATTAAGTTAATTTTTCATTATTATAAAAGTGATAGAAATTGAATAAATTCTAGCATAAAATTTAAGACATTAGTAAAATTTGTATCTTTTAAAAGTTTTAATGTTTTAATTAATAATTGTTAATAAATTATCTTCATAATTCTATTTTATAAGATTAATATTTTTAGATACTAAAATGATAATGGGTTTTACTTAATTTAGGAACAAAAATATATTTGCACATTAAATCGAAAATTATGAATTTAGTTTCATGAAAATTATAAAAATTACAATTTATTAACTTGTAGTTCTTGCTCGGTAGATTTTCATAACAAATATTGAATTGTCAGATACATATTTTATGAATGTAGGATATTATTTGTTTAGAATGTAAAAGTACTTGTCTGTCTGTTCAATATGTTTTTTTTGCAATTTATTTTATGATTATTAGGTTATTGGTATTATGGCTAAAAATTTCTTTATGCTACCTGTAATTTATGTGTACAGCAAAATTTTATTCGAATTTTTATTAATATTAAAATAATTATTGCAAATTTTTGTACACCCTTAAAAATATATTTATTTAGAATAACGTAGTATATACAAGTAAATGTTTTTTCCTTTATCGTGAATAGCGTAGTGATTTTTTTTTATCAATATTCAGATTCTTTATACATTAAAAAAAAATCCTTGAAGATACTTTAGTTTTATTATCTATTAGTATGAAAGATAGTATAAATACAGGATATTATTGAAAATATAGCAGATTGAGTTGGTAGTTTTTTGTTTATAAAAATTTATAATAAATCCTCTTGACGTTTAATACAGAGAAAATTGGATTTAGTTTGCGATACTTTGCAGGCTTTGTAAATCTAAGGCATAAAATAAATATTGATCTTTTGTATTTCACATTGGCACATTTTATTTCAAATTCTAAATTAAAATTTAAACCTTATTTCACTCTTCGCTTAGTGTACGTACGGATTACTAAAAACATCTTTTATTTGTATCAGAAGCGAATGATCTCCTAATTTAATTATGGAATAAAAATTCATTACAAACAAATTAAAAATTTTTATTTGTAAAAATACGATTGTTTTCAATATGATTTTAAATATTGACTATTTATTATAGTGATTTTTAAATCTATTATTTATAAATTTATATTTTGTTATTGCCTGTTCCTATTTAGAAAATTGATTTAAAAAAGGTATATCTATATACTTTCAATTTCTTATTGACAACATTAGTATATTCTGTTTACTTAATCTCTTACAATACGGGAGATATAACGAGACATTCATCGATTATTAATTTTATTTTTTTTTTTTTTTTTTTTTTTTTTTTGATATCACGCCATAGTATGCTATATAATTTTTCAATTGTGTACCCTCAGTATCCAGACACAGGCTACATTTATATTTTGAACTAATTTATGACATTAAAATATTCAAAACAAAATATTCTTTCCTCTGATGTTATAATTATCTCAAAACATAAAAGTTCCCACTTTTTTTTTTAATAATCCAAAAATTTCATATATTTAAATAAATATCTTATATTCAACTTTATAGTATTATATTAAATTTTTTATGTTTAAAAGTAATTATTTAATTGTAAATTTGAGATTATGAGATAATATAATATTGATATTAATGAAAGTTAGTTAAAAATTTTGGCACTTTCAGTTGGTTCAACGTGTATCTGAAAATATGAGAAGTGTTAGAATAATTTTAATTATACCCTTTGTAATATAATGGGATTTATTCTCATATTAAATCTGTAAACTAATTAATTATAATTTCATTATTCTTTAGTAAAACTAATTGTTTATAACATTGTCCCAATCATAGACTTTTCATTTTTAGACGAGTGTCCAAACAGCGGAGAAGATAGTGATGAGGATGTAATAACAGATTACCTGGGTTCTGCGCAATCGGAATGTTCTGGTGTATCCATCATTAACGGTGACCTTCTCCTAGCCGACGAAAATTATACCAAAGATAACAACAGTAACCATCACACAACAATCGCTATGTCCGAGGGATCCGAAGAACAGCGTCATCACCATCAACAGCATGGGCAGTTAGCATCTGGACAAAATAATTCAAATCATCCATCTAATCCATTGGTGCCGATTATTAGTGTCACCCCACATTCGCCTGGCCTCGCCAAACATTATCCCGTTTTAGGTAAGAGGATCGAGCATTGTAATGAACGAGTTCAAACGAAGCCTTATTAGGAATGTATTACAAACGTAAAAAAGTTTTATGAACTATAGTTGTAAGTTTTTATATAGTAATTGTATAGACAACATATGCTTCACATGGTTTTGAAATACAAAGACGAGAAAATAATATTAAAATGGATTAATTTATTTTATAACTCTGCTTCTATTATTTAAAAAATGTTATATTTTTAATATTATATAATATAAAACGAATAGCAACACAATAGTAATAAAATTCATGGTGCTCGATTAGATCAATTAGATAAAATACATAAAGAAAAAAGATTTATAAACAGTACAATATTTAATTTTACAACAAATGAAGCTATTATTCATTAATATACAAAATGAAAATATATTTCATTACAGGCAATATAATTTGCGTTGAGTTCAAATATGCGATGAGCTTAAAGCTCTTGGTTTATTTGACAATTATTTTAATTTCGTTATTTATATTATTATTTATTATTTATGTTTATTATTATAATGCTCAGTGCCTTTGAATGCATATTTATTTTGGAACATTTTATTTTCATGCATAACAATTAACTTATGGTGCATCGCACATATTGATTGCTCTCTTTTTTTTTCATTAGATTGAAACGAGTGAACAGAAATAATGAAATTTTCATAATGAAAATAATGAGTACAAACAATTCTTATGCTATAGTTAAAAAAAAGTACTCTTTGTATAATACAGGCATTTGATGATTAGATTATTCTAAAGTATAATTCGACTTCATATTTATATATTCATATATTCGAAATCATTTCGAATAATGCACGAATGTACATAAATTTATTAACATTATAATAATTTAGAATATTCAAATAATATAATAGATGTATAATAAATAAGATCATTTTATGTAATGTTAATTTGTTTATAATTGCATGACTTCACCAAGAGCCTCACTGTTACGAAAATTTTTTAATTGAATTGTAATTATTTGAAAGTGAATTTTTTATTAAATAAATTCATTATTGCCTATTATCAAACTATTTTACCAATTCGTATTCATATTTAATTGATTTATTCAACTAAATGGTTCTTATTTTATTGTTTCTAAAAGTAGCCTTTGAATTGCTGATTTTTTTTATATGAACAATTTGTTTTCTTCTATAAATGGAGCAAGTCGTGTTCAGCTGCAGTCGTCAATCAATAACTAATAAAGTGTTGAGAAGTACATGCGGCTCGTAAATCACTTTAATTTGTGTAAAAATGTATAAGATGTGAATTAAATATTTACTTTTTAATAAGATCTAAAATTCTTTAAATAAAAATTATTTATCACTAATGATTTTATGGAAGTATTCGAATCAACGTACGATATTTTCTAATATTTACAATTTACAAACTAGTATTTTTTCAATTATATCTTCCAATTATTCATTTTGAAGTAATCGCTGCACTTTCAAAAAATGCGCATTTTAAATAATATGTATGAAACATTTCCAATCAGTAATTCGCTATTTTTAAAAAGATTATTAATAAATTCTTCATTTAAAATTGATAACATTGGTATGAATGAGTGAATAATTAATTATGCCATTATATATATATATATATATATATATATATATATATATATTAATTCTACTAATTATGTCCTGAATTTTTCATTTTTATTTATTTATAATATAAATTCACTTGCTTTTGTGATTTCTGTAAGTCGTACAATAAAACGTATTTTTCTTTTGTTTTTTGTAATAATTATTTAGGATTTGTGATTCACATCAGATTTTTGAATTAAAATGTTCATTTTTAGTTCAAATATTTTCCAAGTGTCTCATTTAAGCTTTTTTTTTGTATTGCAATTCTGTAACCTTTCATTATCATATAAACTCATCAATTGAGATAATTCATCTATATTATAAAAAATTGTGATCATCATAATGAATTTAGACACATCATTTAGTATACACTTTTTAAAGTTTGTATAAGATGAATTCTAATTTTGTTTGATAATTGTTTGTTTAATTTTGAATTTACTAATTTTATGTTTTCAAATACTTTTCATTGATTTTTATTGGCCTATTAATATGATAAAATAATGCAAATTCGTGAAATATTAAGGAATTGTTTATTATAAACTAATTATGCGATGAAACACGTGTGTTAATCCAATAGTTATAGGCTTTTATACTTAGACTTAATTTTATTATAAAAAAAAATTTTATAATTTAGCAAATGGATAAGATATTGATAATTATCAATAAACTATTAACATGCAATAATATGGTAATTTTAATTTATCATGAATGACAATATGAAATAATTATTACGTAAAGTTTTATTTTGCTAAAATGAATTTTAAATAATATATATTTGTTCTTTTTGCTTCTATGTACTGTAAGGCTATTTATAACTATTACACTATTTACAAATTTTCATCTTGGAAATTATTTAGAAATCATTTGTTTTAAAGTGTTTGAACTAATTAGAATAGAGAAAGTTTTACTATATTTATTACATTTAATTAAATTTATCAATTTTTAACATTCGTGAATCTTATATTCGTTTAAAAAACTACAAAATGTATTCAACCTTAAGTGAGTTCTATTCATAATAGTATTTTTACTTTTCAAATAATTATGTAAATTACTAAATATCTTATTAGTATTTTACCTTTAATGTTAGATCTCACAACTAAAAAATGTTTAATATATATTTTACATTCAAGTATTTATATAAATACATAAATTTTTCTTTGTAAATTCTTTTTAATATAAGATTATTTTAAATATTAAGCCTCGAAAGAATGAGTTAAATCGAATAAAATAATAGATAGCTAGATAATTTTTTTTTCTATTTTGAATCAATGTAAGAAATCAATCAATTTAATAGAACTTTGCAAAAATAAGTGCCTTAGAGATAAAAAGTAAAACATTACATGGAGAAATGGTTTTTCAATTATATGGTAGTAAGATATGAATAATAAGAATATCTTCATTGTTTTTAATGTTGAAATTTAAAGTTACGTGAAGCTAGTGTATATATATATATATATATATATATATATAAAGTGAACTATTTGAAAACGACTCGCATATAAGAAAGTGCTTCGTCAATAGTTCTAAAATGAAAATAATGGTTCGATAACAGTTTTATTTACTATCTTTTAAATTAAGCGCGGGTAAGAAATTTACTAAAATCATGGAAACAGAATGGAAACAAGTTCGACTAATAAACGACTTTGCCAAGTAATAAAAGATAGGAAAGTTAAAGCAATTGCAAAACGTTGAAATGATCCATAAACGAAGACATTTTTAGTAAATCATGTACTGAAATTAGGTCGAGAAAGTGACTATTCTATACACATATGGTACAAATAAAGTAAAAAACATAAATAGAGCAATAAATTAAAAATATCATCTTATGATATCACTGCGTTAGAAAATTATACAGAAAAAATATGATGTTTGCTACTTTATACAATTAATAATACATGACGTTTATTGGTTTTGCTTCTACCTTACTCTTTATAATTTTACTAATTATGACAAACAATTATTGCTAATTAATTAGTACAAAGTCCAATGCATTGAACTATTTTAGAGAAATTTAAAGAATTATTTTAAAGCCTATTCACGCATATCTACAGTATATCATTTTAACTTAATTTAGTAATAAATTGCTTTAATATTTTTTAGTTTACAATGTTAATAAAAAAATAAGAAAGAAATTTATATCGTTTTTACACACAAATTTTATTGAATTAATAATTTATATATTCATTTTAGAATTATTGTTAAAATAAATTTGTAAATATGTAATTAAAGCAAATGAATCAATATTCTACATTTTCTATTTCAGTTCAACTCAAAAGGATTATATAAATGAAATGGTACAGGGCATACTAAAATAGCAATTGGTCAAATAGTTTATTACTGAAATTTGATTATCGAAATTTGTTGTTCGTAGATTACGGACTAGTTGAAAGGATACAAAAATAGCAATAAAATGGGTTTAGTCTAAACTAAAAATGAAAGTACATATTATTTGATTTGAAATAAATAGGAATATATGGATTGAGAAGTTGAGGCTATCGTAGAAAGTTAAAATGTGTTATAAGGTCAAAGCGATTCTAAACTAATTTGATAAATAATAAGCATCAAAAAGATTATACATAATTGATTATCGATTCATGATCCTTAAATTTATTAATAACAATAGTTATTAAATCATAACAAAAATTTTAAAAAATCATAAAAAAAATATTTATAAACGTCGCTTTAATTTTAATCATGATGAGCTAAATGACTTTGTTTAGTCATGGATTTTATTAAACTGTTTCGTCGGGAAGAACTAGAAGTAGTTTGGAATTATATTTAAGATAATACATACAATGGAATGATAAAGTTATATTATTAAAAAATTAATGGAAAGTACCTTTACGAATACCAATATATAGAACAAAGTATATAAACTATATTTCTAATGAATAAAACGAAAATTATATATATATATATATATATATATATATATATATATTTATTTATTTATTTAATTATTTATTTATGAATACAAGGAATATACAACATATGTACTATAAGAACAAGTTTCTGGTGTGATTAGTTGGTAGGTTATCGAAAAGTTTCTGCCTTACTATGTTTTGCAATTCAATGCATAGTATCATAGGAAATAATTTGTTCGGCAATTCATTTATCTATTTAGGCATATATGATTTCTATTATATTTATAATTCATTGACGTTTAACGAATTAAAAATAGTACATATGAATCATAAAATTGAAAATGATAAATTGGTTTATTTGATGTAAACATTTTTATCTAGAATGAAGACTAATCTTTTTTCAGATAGAAAATAAAATAAAAACATAAAATATAAGTTATTGACAAAATTATTCATACTACAATGAATTTGTCCATGGCAATAAATTTTTAATAAATGAAAGTCTTTAATTTATATTTACCTTTTACTTGAATTATTGTTGTTTTTCTAGAATTTTATTATAAATATTTTTTAAACGTTGAGCAGTAATGCTTACATTTTGCTAAATAACATATTATGGATTAAGCAATAATTTATTTGATTATGTTAAGTAAATATAGTTTTTATTGATAAATAAAACATTTAATTGTACATCGAAGACATTCAGGATTAAATTTGTAACCTAATATATACACTACAGAAAACTTATTCTCAGTTTGATTACAATTTATATCATCTTCCTTATGGTTATCATTTAATCATAAACATTATCATTTTTTAACAGACAGTTTAAAATGAAAACTATGAGAACAGTTTAATTATTCTAATCTCGGTCTATAATATCTGATCGAATTATTTTGAAAATAATTTTATTTAATGATGATTTTATGAACAATGCAAAACACACGTATACATAAACACAAGCATATAAAAAGAGATCTGAATATATAAAAATGCTTATTGCTTGGTTTTTTCATAAAAAAATGGATGTTCATTTACTTATATTTAATCTACTAAGGGAATAAAAATATCAACAGTAGAAATAATTGAACTAAAGATGAATGTTTTGGTTTTATTGAAAAAGAAAAGTTTGCACTTATAACTATCCTGTAATTGGTATTGAATGTATGAAGATATCGAGCAACTTGCGCCACATTAAGAAAAAAATTTTTGATTTATTAGAGGAGCCTCTGCGCCACCTCCACGAGATTCATGACAAGATTCATCAAATGCGAGACCTCACGCTGGCTCTCGCCAATCGATCACAGCAGAGCGAACATCTGCAAAGGTTCAGCACTTCTTGTCCGTCCCTCTGCCCGGTCATCTCCATTGATGGCATTGTTCAATCTTCATTACACCATCATCAGGACCAGGATGGGTCGGATCCTGATCTCCTCACTAATTGCTCGACCAATAGCTCACCCACGCATTTTTCCGCAATGACGATTGGAGGACAAATTCATGCCTGTAACCAGATACTCCAGGGTATTGATAGACGGCGTAGCTGGACTGATCTGGAAGATTCGAGGCATCAGAGACGGGACTCTGATCACAATCATCTTCAGGCTCAAAATATCGTAAATGATAGATATATTAATTATTTTTAAAGTACAAAACATTTGTTACTTTTTAATATTTGTTACTTTTTAATTTTTTTTCACTTGATTGAGAAATTCAAGAACCAAGCATCTTCTGTTAAACATTTATTTAACAAATCAGTCAAATCATATAGAGAAAAAAAAATTAAGATTAAATAACTTTATGATGCTCATGTTTACCGTTTTTAACTAATTTCTTAATATTATTTAGCGACAACGAAGTATTAGCTTAAGTAGCCTGGATAGTGATATGGACTTGGAGCTGGATGGCAAATCCCGTGCTAGAGATACAAGTAATAAAACTCGAGTTTCCGTATCGCAGTCCAGTACACATTCGCTAAATGAAGCCGATTTCGTTCAGGTATTACTTTGAGCTTATTCTCAAATTTATTATATTTTACAAACTCGAAATTAATATATTTGACATTTTAAAAGTCGCTCGCTTCATGTAGTTTATTATCGTACGCGCAGTTTAGTATCTTAAAATTATTTCGGATACTTTTAAAATTGTGCGAATTTTTATACTGTTTCTTCTAACTGTATATTGTTAGTTGTGCAGAAATAGCGAATGCTGATGCTAATATACTGATCCTTTAATTGAATTCTCACTTACATTATAAATTCAACTATTTCTTAATAAAGATATATTTCATATTTGTTATTACTTCGTTCTATATACTATATATGATAAATGAATATAAAACTTTTTTATTACTAAAATAATAATACCTATATTAGTCATTAAAACTAATGACGATGAATTATATATAATTGAAATATGAAAAGTTTTTAAGAGTTTTAAGATTTATTACACATAATTGAGTTTAGCACATTTTTGTTTTACAGAGTGAGTTTAAGAAAGTGGTGGTGAAAAGAGGAGGCCAGAGGCTAGGAGACAATGTGGGTTTGATGCCTGGGGTGACCGGATCACGATTGCCTCTACAGAAATCAGTTTCGACACCATCCATTGTCATACCACCGGGTCAGACTCACCTCGCGGAAACTGGAACACGAGTCGCTCCCTCTCTCACGACGTAAGTTCTTTATATACTCTTGTGTTTAAAAGCTGTTTCTCTTTTGTTGTTGTCTACCTGAATCACAAGACTTTCACAAATAATTACTATTACAGAACTATTCCTAAAGCAAAGAGATATTAGAGTTATTTTAATTATACTGGACATATTGTTGCGCAATGACAAGCTCATTTACAACAATATTAACATTCGAAAGGCCGAAACGTTTTTCTTTATTAAATCAGATAAATTTTTGTTATGCAAATATTTTACATAATTTATTTTATAAAAGGAAATAATTGTATTTGTCATTAGCAATTTTGTACCTCTGCAGGTATTTGAAATTAATCTACCTTATAATTCAGGTCAACTGTTTTAATGCAACGAATTTTAATATTTTTCATTATATGATACTCGATATATATATATATATATATATATATATATATATATATATATATATATATATATATATATATATATATATATATATATATATATATATATATATACATACTATGATCGATATAATGATAAAATAAAAGCTTTTCAATTAAAAAAAAAATTGCCAGTTACCATATTTTACAATCGAGTAATTCGTGCATGAGGAATTATTGCAGGTATATAAATTTATTTTTAAATCATTATTGAATATGATGTTTTTAAATGTATAAACAATATAAACTGATAATTTAGAAAGTTATATAAGAAATTGTTATAATTAGTTTGTACTTTTCAAGTATTCCTTAAAGTTATTTAGTGAAAATTGTATGAAGAAAAAGCATACTTTTTCCAAATGTTCATAGAAAGCTTTATTTTAAATATCATTTTATGTATTCATAACGATATTAAATCGTGGTTCGAAAAATAATTTTTTTTTCTTTTGTCCCAATATGTTACTTTTACAAACTTAAATTAAATAAAAATGTCAATAAATATATCATAATTTAATTCCACATATCTGGTGTAAAAATTAATTATGTTACAGAAAATTTATTTAAAATATTTCAATATAAATACTTAGTACTATCAGATTGTTGGATTAAAGTAGAAACATTTAATATTTTTTTAAAATTATATAGTAGTATGATAATTTGTAAAAGATTTAACAAAAGATTAAATAATAACGACGGAGATATAAAGCTTTAATATGACAATAAAAATGCTTCTCTATTGTACATAATTTTATTTTTTATTTTTATACTTTTATTAATTAATAGATATTAATCTTTCAAAATTCTTTATTCCGTATTTAGATATTAAATTACATTGAATGTGCTCATAAATAAAATTATTCTTAAATTTTGAGAAAGAATATTTAAAAAAATTCATTTACAAAGATTCTTATGCAAGTTAAAAGATCTTTGAAAATTATTAAAAATATGTTTAACAAATATGAGTTTGAAAAAGTAAGAGATAAAATACTTAAGAATTAAATCATTTTTACATCTTCTTTCAATTTACTATCATAAAGTATTATATTATCTTACTTCTAAAATAGAAATCTAAATAAAGACATTTTGAAATATGATTTTTAAACAATATATATATATATATATGAATGATACATAGAAATTATCGTTATTTTTTAAAATATAATTTCATTGGGAATTCGATATATAGATTACGTAACTTTTAACATAATAACTTTTAATTATTTAGACTAGTTGTAAGAATTTTGAACAATCATGAAATATTTAATTTTTAAATATAGTGATAATTAAAAAATGTATAAAATTTTAAGTAATGTTGACTACATAAAATTTTGAAGGATCTTGTGATTTAGTTTATTTAAAGCATTTATCCTTTCATTTTATATAAAAATTGATATAATTTGTCACTATTAATAATTAAATATAGTTAAGAATAGATAAAAAAATTATACTTTTTTCATATAATTATACAGAGCTGAACTACAAGTATCATTTCGGTTTTAATTATAATATATATATATATATATATATATATATATACATACAGAATATCAATCAATATTGTAATAAAAAGAGCTTTGTGAATACCAGATTTATGTGTATATTTTGCTAATTAATAGATAGAAAAAAAATACAAATTATTATGAAGTATAAATAAATATATAATAAAAAAGAAATAATTGAAATTTTTCACATGTAAATAAGGATTTTTGTTACAGTATAAAATATTTTTTAAAAAACGATATACAGTTTTTACAACTTTATATTATTCTTGTATAAATTATATCGGAATTCTATAAATTCATAATTATCCTCTTTTTAAATACACCTCTTTTATTTTATTTGTTATATATTAATTAATCTTGATCTTGATAATATTAATTATTGATTCACATTTATATTTCAATTTTCTTTTTAATGAATCCATAAGCTTGTTTTAATATAATATATTAATAAATTTCAATATATTCTACTTGATTATAATAAAATATAAATTGTTTTTCTAAAATATTTAGTTTTATCAAGTAAAAGTAATGATGAATGCATTGCAAAATGTTCAGCTCTGATATAAATCATCCTATTGCCTGAGTACAGTGTGAAACGTATTGTTTATAATTTTATGCGCACTTGCACCAATATAACAATTTGCATCAAATGTAGCAAACAAATGCAATCATAGCATGGCCTAATATTTATTAAGAATTTTGAATTTTTGAAAGCAGAAAAATTTCTTGACAATTAAACAGGAGTCGCAGGCAAGTTGGTAATGAGATATTGCTAGATTTATACAAGACAAATTTTTTTTTCAAGTATCTTTCTAGATAAATATTGTATTTTTTTATAATAATTATTGTTATTCTTTCTACTATTCTTGTTGTTGTTGTTGTTGTTGTTGTTGTTATTATTATTATTATTATTATTATTATTATTATTATTATTATTATTATTATTATTATTAATATTATTATTGATGTTGTTATAATTTTACAATATCGTGAAAAGCTCCACGATATGTGCTTCATTATTACTTTTACAATTCTTATTACCGAAGAAGATATGGAAAATAAATTACCATAAAAGTGATAGCCATTTTTATCGTTTCTCGTTTACACTTGACCGTGTTTTTTTCTTTCCTTCATATTGTTGCACGACAGCAGTCGGCATGAAAGACACGAAAAGGGTAGTGGAAGTGAGACAGAGACGGACGACCTTCACATCCCTCATGGTCATGAATTTCACGAGGACTTGATGAGAGAAGGCACAACGAGTACACAAGCTTCCCTTGACGAACTCTTAACAGAGTGAGTACTCGATGTATAGAACAAAATCAAAATGAACAACAAAAAATTGTTCGATTCCATGCCCGAGATAAATGTCCCAACATCACAAAAATATAGCGATGTCCGTTACTTTTGGCAAATAATGCCCTGAAATTTTTTAAAAACATAATGTTCCTTTTTATATTATTTACATAATTTGTACTACTTTTATTTAAGAGCATTATATTTAAATCTTTTTAAGTTTATGTTCTTTCAAACTGATATTTGTAAAAATTATGTGATTTTTTTTCTCTCAGAATATTTAATAACTTAACACAATGTCAATTTGATTTAAGATTTCCATGTATAAAACTCTCTTCGCGCATGTTATTATTTTTCAACAGAACGACAGTACGATATTCAATTTTATTTTTGCTTAATTTTTAGAAACATATTTTCAAGGCATATTAAACATATTTTCATTATTTAGTTGTAATTTTCTTTAGCAGCATAAAATAACAGTTTAATTTATAATTTGACAGCGCTGAATTATAAATTTTGATTGAGTTTTTAAACGTACGTAAGACCGTTTAATATATAAAATATTCATAATTAATTAGCCACACAATATATATATATATATATATATATATATATATATACACGATTCATACAAATCAATACTTGTATGGTATGGTAACTTAAATTATTTCTCTACCGAGTAATAAATTTGAAAATTTCAGTATATTTCGTAATTTGATGCCAAAAGTAACTAAATTGCCGTTAAAATTTTATCTAGAAGGATGCTATTTTCTAATTTGTTTTCTGATAATGGTGACACAATGGGACCTTTACCTTACTTAAACCTATTCACTTACAGTGAATGCATATTTGTGGCTAACATTGGTAATCCACGCAATGGTCAGTATGACTCTTGAATAATACTTAATTCTCTTTACAAATAGTAGTTGTTTTTCTAAGAACGTAACACGATTAACTTTCTCTATTTGCACTTATCTTCTTTTTACTTATCTGTATATTTCATCTTTGTTGTCATTCATGATATATTGCAATTATTATTAACGTAATATTTTTTGTTTGTGTTGTATTGTAGTACGAATATTTTAAATATTTTATAAATCTCTTCTACATGAAATGTTACAGATTTTTTAAAAAGCTCGTTTCTCTTTTTTGTTCACAGTACAGCTTATGATGATAGACATTCGGAAAAAACAAAAAGAAAACGAGGCTCACTATTTTCTAGAAAAAAGAAGGTTAGTTATTATTTATGTTTAAAAATTATAATATTACTAATTTATTTATAAATATCGTATTAATTAAAAGCAATCGAAAACTTTACAGGACAAAAGTGGAAAGAAACCAGCTCAACAACATCAATGGGCATCGATCAATGTATCATCACAAGGAAATAATACTTGCGATTTTTGTATGAAATCGTTTGCTAGTAAACCGGCATTCCATTGTGAAAGTAAGTATTATTGGTACTTTTCGACGATAAAGTACTTAAAATATAAACATTATTTTTTATTAATAAACAATATATATTTAACAAAATAAATAATTATTTCTTTTGCTAGTATATGTATATATTATATTACGTTACAAAATATAATTAGTATTACTAATATAATATCAATATAGTAGAAATACTTCAAAAATTGCTAATGAAAAATAAAATTTTTACATAAATTATATTCAATATTACATCATTAATTTCTCTTTAAAATATAATGATCTTCATTTAATTTTACATTATTATATATTTATTTGATTATTACTTTATTATATGTCCACCTAATGAAATGAATTAATTAAAAATGTCAAAACATAATAACTTAAAATAATCAATATCATTACACTGCATATATATTTAATACTATTTTTAGAATTAATGATAAAATATCAAATAAAGTAACCTTTATAAAAGATCATCATTGTATTTATTATATATTCCGAATAATTAAACATAAATACTATCATAATTTTAATAATAATAATAATAACAATAAGAAGAATGATTATAAAATTTTGATTTATGTTCAACTTCATAATTTTTCATAGACAAATTATTTAATAAAATTTTTTAAAATTTCAAAGATTCTTTTAAAATTGTAGAGAAAACTAAAATAATAAATTTTTATATGATTATTGGTTAAATTTACTTACGAATATAAAAACGAATGAAGAGTATAGTTAGTTTAAAGTGAAACTAGTTAAATGAAAACTTAACGATATATTATATTTTAAATTTAGATTGTGGAAGTATAATTCACCAATCGTGTAAGGATCACTATCAACAAGAATGTACAAAATCTAAGCCGTCGAGTAAGTCTTCTTTCAAATCATTGTCAAGTGTTTCGATTTCATCAAGCAGCAGTATCGTAAAACGCGGTTCAACAGCATCTTTACCATTACCAGCACCTATCGGCACTGGAAGGTAAGTGATATATCTCACACAAAGCAATAATTATTATTTCTATAATAATGTGTATAAATGATGTTATGGATTTCAATTTATATGGTTGAAAATTCGCACGTTATAAACATAGTCAGACCAAAGCTCAGAGAATTTAGTTGATTAGGAACTTGCATTACAATTTTCATATCATTAAAACTCAAGATCTTTAAAAAATTTTGCTTTTCTTTTTTTTAAATTAATATAAAATGGACATTTCAATTATTTTTATTTTAACATCAATTTTAATTATTATATTCAATCTTTATAATAAATCCAGTTCAATAATGTAATGCATATATCTTCTAAATGTAATTACAATTTTTATTAAACTTATAAAATATAAATCATAATAAATATATGCAGTAAACATAATGCATTTTTACTATTTCAATTTCAATTGTTTTGAATTTAAAAATATTTTAATGCATTATACCTACCACACTTGATATTATTGATATAATTTACGCGTAGATTCAAAAATATATATTCCAATCATAGATTTATAATTAAAATATATATATATTAATTGCTATAATACTTTAATGTTTCTTCAATGTTAGTTCAACACTATACATTTAATTAATCGTTAAATGTCGTTGAAATTATTATATAGATAAAAAATTGAGATGAATATTATTTTGTTTAATTAGCATAAATTAAGTTATCGTATTTATAAATTATTTATAATAGGTCATTATATAATTTTTTTCTATTGTTGAGAAATTAATAAGCAAAATTAGAAGAAGTACATATCATTATGTTATCATTACATGTTATTAAAGATACTGATTAGACGTAAAAAATCTTAAGTTAATGAAAAAAATTTGTTTTATATTTAAAATTTTTATAATGTTGAAATATTTAACGATTTTAACTATAATGACGTAGAATTTTATATATATAGTTAGTTTTATTAAAGTTTGATATAAGATATACTTTTAGATATTTATGAATTTCTTGAAATACTTGCAGTTGAATTTTAATTACAAAAATATACTCTTAGTTGGACAGATACCGTACAATGAAAATTGAAATTTAATGTTTTCGAAAGATTTGAAAATTTTTAAATTAATATAATATATAAATATATTATTGTATGTTACATACAATAGATATACATTTTGTTTGGGATATGACATTATAAAGACCTTTTAAGGAAATATTTAAATTAATGATAATTAAAATTAAAAAAATAAAAAAATATTAATATAATTTAATAAAACAGGTTTTTTTTAACTGTTAAGACAAATCTAAATATAAGACTTAATAAAAACTAATTTATACTTCATATCCATTTTCAGTTAGTCTTAATAATATGCAAAAATATAGTGTCTTTTTATTTTGCTTTAATTGAATAAAAGAAGAATATAATAGTATAAAGATATAATTTGCGATAGATTACTCTGAAAAATTACTCTTAAACTATGCAAATTTCCAATTTTTTAATGTCCTTTTCTTTTGTTTTATCAAAAAACAAATTTAAAGGTATTATAGCTGAAATAGGAATATTGGTAAAAACAAGATGCAACGAAGGAATTCAAAGTGATAGAAGTGTCTGACATATAATCATGATTTTAATATATTATAAATATAATTACAGAATATAGTGATAAATTTTGATGTTCCATGCGTCGTTTTGCTCCGATGCTTAGGCTGGCTCAGACGCTTATTTGTTTCAGATTGATTTTGCAATTTTAGTAATATATTAGAAAAGCGAAAAGCTTTAGCATATTTTTGATTATGTACTTAAATTATTTTTTCTTGTTCTTATAGCAGGTTGTTTGATTAATGGTACTCATGATATATATGTGTATATAGATATATGTGCATACGAATATGGTATGTGCTATATATAACATATTCATATGATATCAACGTAAATATATATATATATATATATATATATGCGTGTATGTATGTATATGGAATACTACATGGATATTTCTTATTTCTTCTTGTTTTTTTTTTATGATAAAATTACTTATGGAATTAAAATTAGATATTGTATACGAGTTGTGTAGATATTAAGGATATATTTATATTAAATGTATTATTCACGAATTTTATATATAATTCTTCAGTGCCTAAATATGTATCCTTACTTTATTTGCTTCTTGTTGGATTTCCATAAAATTTTCCGGACGTGCGTATACAAACTCGTATACATTTATTTAAATGAAATTCTCAATATGAAATTGGAAAATAAATGTCAATGTTTATATTAATAATTAATAGATAAAATTCATCATAAAAGCATAGTAATTCGGTCAATGATATTATTTATTTATTTATTAAAAAAAATATTCTTTAAAGATATAAAATTAACAAAACGAAATTTCCAATTATATTTTCTTACAATTAAAAAAAAATGTGATTAAATTACATTACAAACTTTCTACTAAATGATTTGTTAACTTTTTCATTTCTTTAAAGAAAAATAATAGATGTAATATATTTAAGTTTTTTTTATGCCTAGTTTTTAACTTATTTTGATTATAATTATGAGTAAATAATATGATGTTATTTAATTTAATTTATTTATTAATACTATTTAGAAAATGAAAATTTAAAAATTAGTTAGTATAATTGAGTTTTAAACAGAATATACATTTTCTTACGTTAAAAAAAAAAATTTAATTATACTAAACTAACGGTGGTTAAATTCATAAATTAGAAATGATTATATTTTTCTTTAAAAATAGTAATATTTTAGAACAAACATTATTAAATCTCGAGTCATTTGATTAATTTAAATATTGATGATAAATAATTGAAAATATCTGAAAATTAGAAATTAGAAATTATTAATTAATTTGTTAATATACGGTACGGATTTTATCTTAAAAAAATCTTTACATGCTAATAAAGAATTATCACATTTACACAATAATAAATTTAAATGATTATATAGCTTTTGGTAATATATGTAACAATGTATATTAAAAATTTATATGCAATGTTTGGTAATTTTAATTGAGACCTTTTTGCGATAGACATATATTTTAATATTTATAATATAATTTTGTTATTATATGAATGATACAAGCATCCACAGTTATAGATTAACTGTCACACAAACAGATTCTTTAAGATGAATAGCAATTCATTAACCATTAAAAATAGAAAAGTAAATTCTATTTCCTTTTTCATATTGTATTTTGTTATCTTATAAAATTATCACTATCACTATTATTATTGTTATTATTATTTCTATTTGCAATTTATAATTATTTTTTGCAAATTATTATTTGCAAATTATTATTTGCAATTTTGGAATAAACAGTTTAATGTATTATGAAGATAAGATTCCAGCAAATTCATAAGAACATTTCTAATTTTTTATATAAATGTTATAAAATATTTTTACTCATAATTTTGATGCTTTATGAAAGCCGTAATGCTGATTTTATAAACATATTTTAGTTGAAGATTTAATTTTTGGTTCTAACGGTTTCTATCGCATGTCTATATATTAAATATGTTAACTTATTTTTATGTGTTTATTTTTTACTGTGATTATAGTGGATAAAAAATTTAGTAAAAAGAATGTTGCAATGGTAAAATAAAGCTTTACAAAAAATCCCAAAATGAAAATAAAGCTGAAAAAATACTAACACTATTTGCCTGTATTATAAATGCTTAAAAGAAACAAAAACATAAATTATCTAAAAAGTAAATATAAATAAATACGTGAATTAATAATCAAGAGTAAAATGTGCAATGTAATAAGCAATTATAAAATAATAACTTTTTCTGTAGAGTCTATATTATACTAATTAGTGATTATATCAATTTTATTTCGTTAAAGATCTCATATTCAAATCAGTGTTAAAAACTTTTCGAAATCTTCAAACTAGAATTTGTACATTAAAATAAATGTAATAGTTATAAATATTAATTTTTTTATAAAAATATAAGAAAATTTCACTTTATTAAATACGTGTACAATGTGTTTGTGTGTGTTTGTGTGTATGAATAATCATCAAATGATTTTTAATAATGGCACGTATGTTTTAAAGTTATTAGATATATTTGATTTAAATAAAAGTAATAATAAAATCATGGATTTGCTTATAAGTTAGATATTTTCGTTTTATAAATACATATTTATAACGTATATGTCCTGGGAATTTTTCAAATTATATTAAATTATGCATTAAAACAATAAGATTATTTTTTAAAAAATAACCAAATAATTTGACATTAATCGTTGATACGAAAACAAAGTACACGAATTAAGGCTATTACTAGTAAATTTTTTTATTCAACACGACAGTATATTCATTAAATTAAGAGGAGAGAGAGAGAGAGAGAGAGAGAGAGAGAGAGAGAGAGAGAGAGGGAGGGAGGGAGAGAGGGAGGGAGAGAGAGAGAGAGAGAGAGAGAAGAAAATCTATAATAATATATAAAAAATATCAATTTGGTTTGTTTTTGATTAAAGAATACGCTTACAATCTTTTTTACATAGCAATTTTAACACCATTTATTTTACTGATAAATGATTAATTATAGTATTTGTGATGTTTATATTGTTTATATAAAGTTCTACTGGTGTCGAGTATAAAATATTTAAAAGGAACTTCTATAGTGAAATTAGAATGATTGCACTAAAAGAGAAAATGTTGAACCGACGTCAGAAACATGCCTCATTGAATATTCGCCTTTGCTCAAACGCCAGTGATTTGAATAAAACACGTGTACACAAAAAGTATAAGCGATAAGTAATCGGGCTAATGCAATGTGCTTTTTCCTTTCCCCTACGTGCATCTTCCGTCGTATCTTTCGACTACCGCATACAACGCTATAATCGACAAACTCGACAAACTCGACAAACAATCGTCGATAATAAAGGGATATTAACAACAAGAAAGCGGTTACAAGCTACAGCCCTTGGCGGCGAGTTGCCACCAAGCTCGGAGTCAAGTAAGTCCCTCTGAACAAATCTGACAACAAAAACAATGCAGAAAAATTATATTCTCCTTTTCTCTTGACTACCATGCGTGCCCATATATTTATATACGTGTACGTATATGTATATGCACATATGTATATATGTCGGCATGCATACGCCATCTTCTGTATAGTCCAAGCCATTTCTCTTTCTCTAATTTCTACATGTCATCTCGTTTTCTTTTTGTGTTAATATGCGATACATAATTGATTAAATATTCCCCATTATGTTTTTGATGACTCTGGCCATTGTTAGTATTTCTTTTATAATATGGTAATCGAATTATCGTAAGCGAATGTAATTGAAGTAATATTCATTTACACACACTTATATATATATATATAACGTATGGTAAATACTCGTTTGAACGGTATTTTATAAATAGTTTTGATTATAACTATGTATATAGATTATTAATGTAAATAGATAATTATTTGTTTATTTTTCATTATATTTATTTTCAATGCTCTTAGCTATTGCACGAAAATATTTGTTTACAAAATTAAAGCATATTTAGAGAAGCATTGGATATTTTTCATTCATAACAGAATTATTATTAGTCTATTTTAAAACAATATTTTATTGAAAGATAATTCAATGTGTATCCGGTATGCAGACAATGTATAACGGCACTTGTATAAAATACCTAATTGTTAGTTGTTTTTTAATTTTAATATTACGTGTTTGTAAATTTACATTAATTTTACGTGCTAATTAGAGGTAATTAAATTATCTTAAAGAATAAGGAATTCTAGTAAATTTCTAAATGTCGATTATCTTGAATTAAATTTTGAAATTTAATTAGTATACGTAATGACATGACTTTTAGAATATTTATATTTGCGTCATATATATAATATTTATTAAAGAACATATAATTAACAGAATAGTAGGATTTATAATAATATTATAAAATTTACGGAGTTATCAAAAATTTATTAATGCGTTCACTTCTTGTCACTAGCACCGAATATTTTTTAAAATATCTACTTTTTATTGATTCTGTTGTTCATCATATATTACATCAGTTGCATAGAAATTGAAATTCTATATTATGTATACATTGTGTTCGTTTTTTGATAAAAGAAAAAATTTGACTTTAGACGTTTACTCAATCGATAAATACAATTTTGTTTTCTTTTGTTCTGTCCTGCCTGTGCTTCTAAACTGCTTGCTTTTATTTGTTTTATTTTATTTTTGTTATATTTTTTCGTCTCATATATCTACGTCATTTGAACATATATTCAAATTATAGTATGGGGATACGATTAAATCAATTTTTACCGACTGAGACGTAGCGTGAACATTCATTTTATTTTCCGTTTTATTTCTTATATTATTATGCAATTTAAGCATGTGTGACTTTATATTTTATATATTTTTGTTTATGTATAAATAATTTTTTCAATCGTTCATTCATAATTTCTTATAAATTATAGGATGAGTTTATGGAAAGATCAAAGTAAATACAAATTTATCGAGTATTGATATAAAGGTTTTATTCATCATTATAATTATTTATCGATTCACATAGTCGATATTAGTTATTGTTGAATTTTAACGTAGATTTTTATATTTGACAAATAATTACTTTGAGCTCTTTTTGAATGCAATTGATGCAACTGAAATATTATAAAACTATATACTGATTTTTAAGTGAGATTTTCTAACGAACTCATTCGAGGTACATTATGGATATTATTGAAACATAAATCATTATTATAAATAATTTGCAGCGTTACGAGAATTACATGAAATAATAGTTTTATTTAAATTTTTCATTACTTATCGTTTACTTATAAATTTACAGAATTTCAATACATAATTTAAATTAGTCATGCCAATAACAAACACTTTGCAAATAAAAATTTCTATTCGAATTAAGCATTTTAATTTAATTAAGTTCCTACATAATTTTCAGCAGCATTTAGTTATTATTTGGATTTCTAGGGTCAACGTTTATCTGAATTTAATAAAGTAATTTGTATACATTATTAAATTCAGAAAGTTTTGTTTACATTGGATATTTATAATTATTTGATTACTTTATTATCTTTTATATAGTACAATTTGAAAGATATATTTATATATGCCTACAGATAGCATACACATACACATATTCATAACACATTCATATGCAAATATATACATATATCCCTGCACAAACTCATGTACGTATATATTTAAATGCATATATATATGTGCCCTATATTTGTATAATGTACGTACAATAAATATACTGAAAAATTAATTTTATTAAAATAAAATGTACAATTTGAACAAGTTATATTTATAATTAAATAAAGACTAAATTATTTAATTTATAAGATATGTACAGAAAATTTTTACCATTCATTTTTTTTTTTTTTTTTTATAATAATCTAACAATTAAATTTTCACTGATTGTTTCGGTCGGTAATAAAATTTATTTAATCAAATATTTTCACGTTCCCATAAAAATGTATTGAAAATTTGGTAAATCTTGTCAATGTCCTTTCATTGGATTCATTGATCAATTTTCAAGGTGATCTTTTTAATTCATTCTTTTTTAACTATTCATAAATCATCGTGTACAATGTGATTAGTGTTTTATGAATACGAAACTGCCTGTATCATCTTTCATTCAATCATTGTTCTATATACAGCAAAATACTTTCCTTTTATATTGTCTTCTGATATATGTACATATATATTTTATTTCCTTAAAGTTTTTGAAAAATTTTTCTTTTTCGTTGTTTATTAATTTTTGTACCGTCTATCGGCGTTATTATTTTTTAGATTTATAGCCTTATAAACCTAAATGCTACCCAAGATTTATTATAATGACATTGCTGTATATATTTATTAAATTATTATTATTGTTATTTTTATTAATATTGCTATTATTATCGCTATTACCATGGTTATTGTTATTATTATTTTCACAATTCTTCATGTCGTATGTTTATTTTTATATTCACTTTTATTGTTCTTGTTATTATTATTATTATTATTATTATTATTATTATTATTATTGTTATCATTATTATTATTATCATTATTTTATTATTG
>NW_011948416.1:3950016-3966425 GCF_000503995.2 Ceratosolen solmsi marchali | reverse complement strand
ATTATTATTATTATTGTTGTTGTTGTTGTTATTGTTATTGTTACTATTACTATTATTATCACTGTTATTATGATTATATTCTATAAATTTTACGCATACTTTGCTTTAAAATTAAGCATTATATAAGTGCTATTGAAATTCTTTAATCATGCAAATGTTTGTTGTTTTTCAGTCAAACAATCAATGAAGAGAGAGATGGAGATGGAGTTTCACATCGTGATATTTCCACGTATGTATAGAAAATTCCGATAAATAATATAAGTAAATATACTATAGTGATAAATAGAAGAAGATAAATTATTTAATTTTAAGTTATTGATTTATTAACATTAAATTTCTTTCTATTTTATATACTTGTACGCTAATTGATTTTTATAACTAAATAATTCAATGTTAATGGTAAAATTTTTCTCAATGTAGTTAATAAAAATGATATTTATAGTTAATATAATATAATATCGTTTGAACTATTGACGACCAAAAAATTCTGCAAAATATTTTCATGTATATATAACTGTATAATTGAATACAATATACTAGAATTGTATAATTAGTATATGTTAAAAAAATTCTTTGATTATTTAGAAAGAAGAAAATCTTGTTGTTTAATTTCCAAAAGGTTACAAAAGTTTGGTTGTTTTAATGCTTACGCTATAATTGCCTTTACTATAAAATTCTTGTGAAATTAATAAAATAGAATAAACGAATAAAGCGATGTATATAAAAAATTTTCCAATTTATTTATATTGACAAATATTTCGTAGAGAAAGTATTAATCAGTTTCTTTAAATTTCAAATGAAAACACGAGAAAACATGCAGGGCCATGCAAATGAATTATATAATCTTTAGTTTAATGAATTCAATTTACATTATTTAGCGGCTTGTAGTTATTTCAACAGAAACAATCTTTTTCTTTTTTCTTTCTTTCTTTCTTTCTTTCTTTCTTTTTTTTTTTTTTTTGTTTTTTTTTTTGTTTTTAGTGGATTCGAAGAATTTGATTTTGATGACATGCAGCAGTTCAGTCTTGAGGAGTTTGATAGCTTACGACCAGAATTAGGCCTTGGCCGTGAGGAACCTGACTCGTGGAGCGCAGCAATCGGTCGGAAGGTCGCGATGCGTCTCGTAGACAATAATGAGCGCGAAGTAAAACGTCAGGAACACATTTATGAATTCATACTTACAGAGAAGCATCACTGTCTCGTATTGCTCGCAATGCAAAGGATCTTTGTCGAGGGTCTGCAGCGACACTTCAACCTGAACTTCTCAGTGCTGGATCGCATGTTCCCTAAGCTTCAAAATCTTATGGACATTCATTTTGATTTTTTATCGAAGCTTCGATTAAGACAGTCTGAGAATGCCGTCGTATCGACTATAGCCGATATATTGATCGATCAGTTCTCGAGAGAGAATTCATATAATATGAAAAGTGCATACGGAGAATTTTGCAGCAGGCACAGAGATGCGGTCGATGTGTATAAACAGCACCAGCAGGTCGATACACGATTTGCACGATTTGTTCGGCATTGTCAGGTATATATACCAACATTACTTTAGTTATTAAAAGTAATTTTTTAATTTAATAGGGAATGCGCTCTTTGCAAATTATTTCTTTGCAAATAGTAATATCTGATGTATGCATATACTTTACAAATGTGTGTACATTTTAAAAATTGAATATTTTCTAGTATAATGTACATTGAAAGTATTTTTTATTATAAAATTTTATAAATGGAATGCAATGTATGGAGAAATTAGGTATATATAAAATGTAATATTATACTAAATATAGAATATAATTAACAAACGAGATGATTTTTCACTTATATATAAACACTGCCATAATATAAGATGATATAAAAAAAAATAAAAAAAAAAAAAATAAAAAAAATAAAAAAAAAGGAAAAAAAAATTCAAACTTACAACACTTGTTTGACAACATAGACCCATAAACCTCAAAATCTTCTCTACAATAATTTGTAACTAGCTTTGAAAAACAATTTTCAAGGTTTTATCAAACAATACGATGTTTTTATTTGTTTCAGAATAATCCTTTGCTAAAGAAAAAGGGGATACCCGAGTGCATACTTTTTGTTACCCAGAGATTAACAAAGTATCCGCTTTTAGTGGAGCCTTTAATTAAAACTGGAGTCACTATAGAAGAAACTGATAATCTTCGCAAAGCCTTGAGCCTCGTTAAAGAAATATTGGGCGAAGTGGATGCATGTGTCGCAGATAAAGAACGAACTGATAGAAAACTTGATATTTATCATAAGTAATTTTTTTCTCTTTATTATTCTGATAGAAATATGACATTTCAATAATTTTAAATACATAATTTTGTTTCGATAAATTTTTTCAAACAAGTCTTAATTCGTAGCATATTCATTCGTTAATACAAAACAAATAAAATGTTTTTTTAAATGTATGCATTTGAAATTATTTATTAAAAATGTACTTTATAAATAAATAGCCACAATATTAATGGTATTATGATATGATTATTATAAATATATAATGTATATAAAAATACAATAGTATTGATATGTATTTCATTAATCTTAATTATAATTTTAGGATTGATCCAAAGTCATGCGCTACGTATCGAGGTGAAAAGTTTAAAAAATCTGATATTTTGGCATCCAATCGCAATCTTAAATTCGAGGGTACAGCTTGGTTAATGCAAGGACGAGGCAAAATGGTGCCCGTTGTTGTTGTTTGCCTTACCGATGTACTATTTTTTTTGGCTGGTGAACAGAAATATGCCTTCTTCGTTCCTGATAATAAAGCAGGGGTAGTGTCACTGCAGAAGCTACTGGTGCGTGAAAAGGCTGGCCAAGAGTCACGTGGCATCTATCTTATTAGTAGTAATCCAAGCGAACCAGAAATGTTTGAGCTTAAGGTTGGTTCTTGATTTAAACTTAGTAATAATTTTTATAATATGAATTGCATTTATGCATTTGGTATTATATTAATACAATCATATTTGCTAACGATTAAAAAAAAAAAAGTGTCTTTAAAAATATCATTGCTTTTAAATATTTAAATTTTTATATTAATAAAGTTATAATGTATAAATTCAGTTTCATACTAATGTATATAAAAATGATCTATACAAGACCCAACAAATTATACTAATTTAATTATCGATTTACATTATTTGTAATAATTCTCTCAAAACATGAAAATTTGTTATTACATAGAAATTAATAAGAATCTTATTTTATAATTATCATAATTACTGCATGGAACAATAGAGAATAAAATTGTCCAAATATTAATAAATACTTTTCATTGTAATAAATAGTTTATGTTAAAATTTGCATTATCAAAATAACATCAATCAGCATTTGGTTTTAACACTGAAGCGTAATTTTATTTAAATTACACATTTTATAGGTTAAAGAACCGCGTGATAAGCATTTATGGGTCAAAGCAATCAGAGCGGCCGTCGAAACGTGTCCTCAGGAACCTGACAATGAAACTTCCAACTTTGTTGAAAATAATATGGTCAACGAAATGAGGGATGCGCGATCGTCATCTATATCAAAATTGTCTTCCGAGGAGAAGCTTAGACTTGCCAAAGAAACACGTTACCAAAGTATACTCGGTAAGTATTATTTTTATTTTTTTATATAAATTGATGACAATGAATAATTAAATGCAAGAATCAATGTTCATTAATGGAAATGGAATTTTATAAGAAACCTGTTTGTTTATACTGCTTTTGGAATTATTCCAATTTTATTATAAATGATTTTTCTTACTTTATAGACGAACTAAGGAAAAAGGACGAAGAACAAGCATCGCTATTTGAACAGAAGATGGAATTACATATGAGATTACATCACGTGATTAATTTACCAAACGAAAATGACGTTGATAAATTAGACAAAGATTTTAAGGAGATACCCGATTATTTAAGACTTGTTCGTGGTGAAGGAATAAATTCTACACAGATGTGGCAGGAGGTAGGCTGTCGTATAACATTAGTAAATAGATTAATAGACAGTAAAATAAAGAAATTTATAGTAGTTGAAAGTATTATTTACATTCATCTTTATGTTTAAAATTACAAAATATAAATAAATGATTTAATTTATAAAACTTATATATACTACGAAATTTTTTATACATTTTTAATAAGTTTTTAAATACATAGTATTTTGTAAAAGAAATATTATGTATTATGTTATAATAAATATTATGCAATTGTTAATAAATTAAATTTTTTATTTATCTTATTTTACTTCTGTTAGAAGCTAATAAACTTTATTTGAATTCCAGGCTCTTGAAGCTGTTCAGGAGGCGATGCGACTTGCAAGCTCATTATCCTGTGGTGCAACTGGTGGGACTCTTTCCAGGAGTCTTAGTTCAGCTGGAGAACGTCATAGCGATGCTTACGTGCCACCATCTCTAGCTGTCCCTCGAAGAGCAGAAACTTTCGCTGGTTTCGATCATAACAAGGTATGCCTTTGTTATTTTTTCATGTTCGTTACCATTCGTTCTGATTTTATATTTGTTTTTTTATATTACACGGGTTATGTTATGTAATTAAGATTTTCTAATGTCTTCATATAGAAACATTGCTACTATTTGTATTGTAATTATAAATTGAGCGAGCATATGATTATCTATATAATTTAAAAGCTCTTAATTTACAAGTTTCATTACTATGCAAAAACACGTTTCAAAATGTAAATAATAAAAAATTTGTTATATAAAAAGAAGAAGAATTTATTACTGTTACTTATGAGTGATTATATTCAATAAATAATGTTAATTAATAATATATTTATTATTATAATATTGGTAATATTGAAATTTTTCAAAAATATTGATTGTAGGAACGATATCCATGGAGAGATTCGGTGGCATTGAATAATACTCTAGATCCTTCGGGAAAAAATGAAATTACCGTGGTTGAACAAATGGAGGGTAAGGAAGAAGATGAGTTAGATGCTTATAGAGACCAGCGTGAAGTTGCAGTTAGACTATCACATTATGTTCATACGCTATTGTGCATTATTAGTAATCAAATGACAACTATCGAGGGCTTACAAGCTCAATTGGGTAAGATAAAAATAGTACTTAATGTATTTTATGTTAATATTTTTTTAATTCTCTTTTAACTTGTTAATTTTCTATAGTTCATTATTCATCGAATTACATGTCTGTAAAGAACATTTAAATTATAATTTTTTATATTCATTGAGAATTGTTATTTCATTCGATTAATTTTTAATTTTTAATTTAATTTTTATTTATTCTATTACTTATTGTTTGTTTGTTTTTCGTTTTTAGTATGTCTGTATATGTATTATTATGATTTTAATAAAATTTTAATAAATAATATGTTAATAATAAAAATGATATCTCAATTAATGATATTTTAATCGAAGAATCACGTATTGCACAAATTTGACATAAAGGACGTGTTTAATTAAAAATAATTTGTATGAACAATAATTGTAGTTTATTATCAATGCCGTTTTTTTCTCTCAAAATTTCAAATATGATCGTCTGCGTACTGATAACCTAACATTACTTAAGTGAATTCATGTGAATATTAATTTAAATCGTTTGTACCTATATTGTTGTAGCTGGCTTCAAGGAAGGCAGTATGAGTAAATCAAATAACCGGCCGAATCCGAATCGACAACTCGAAGAGCTGCGCAATCTGCAGGATCAGCTGAGTCGCGAGAGGGCCGAGTTTCGCGTCGTCTCCCAGCAGGAGCGCGCTCATCTTGACGAGGAACGCGCCGAGCTCAATAAATTGCGAAATCAACTAACCGTTGAACAACGCGACGTCGAGAAGCAGCGCGATCAGCTCTATCGTAAGCTCGAGGCGCTGACACGTCAGGGAGTTTCTCTGACTACCAGCTCAACGGTGCCGGTCGTGCCCCACTCGGCGCTCGGATCTGGCAGCGATAGTGGCCAGACCTCGAGGAAGAAATCGCAAACTGACGAGAAAGGCATGATACCGCAGAATCTCTTCAGCACCACTAATCAACAGAAAGTTCAACAGCTTCCAGTTAAGCAACAGTTACCGCTCAAACTTGCCAGTGGCAGTAACAGTAATTCCAGGTTCGTTTTATGATCACTTTTTCTCCTTTCTTTATAACAATTCATTTTTCTCAATCGTAGAAATTGCTCACTCTACCAAGTGACTACAAAATTTTATAGTGCAATAAACTTTATAAGTGCCAGCTAATTTGTTTATCACATTATTTCAGATTCTCTATTCATAAAGCACAGATATAATTATTATACTGTCACATGTCATTGTAGATTTCTTAAAAAAGGGAAATTCAATCTATATTATTTTAATTTATTACCATTACCATAGAGATAAAATTTATCACAACATTTATTAAAACTTTTAAGCTTTTGAGTCATTTAAAATTAGTTGCATTTCAAAGTACCACAATCCAATTTTAATAGTTTATTTTATCTTGAAATAGTTATAAATTGATCCTTTTTTCGAATCTCGTATTTTTTCCTTTGTCCGACAATATATTTATTAATATGCTAATAGGTAAGATAGAGGTATAATGAATATAGGTGTTATTTTTTTCAGCGTTACAAGATTTTGTGTTAAATTAAAACATCACTGATGTCTATCATATTCAATTGTTAATTTAAATCTTTTCTAATGCTCGAGATAGTATCTATTGTAAGTTTATAGTGTTTATTTTTAAAATTTTTATTTAACGGAATGTTATAACATTATTATATAATTGAATTAATATTTTTTGTTATGTAATAACCACTAAATCCTTTCAACAAGTTTTTTTTTTTTACTAATTAATGACTATTAACATTGGATTTCTTGTAAGATACTTATTCATTATTAATGATAATAATGAATATAAATAAAAATAGAATTTTATTTGATGAAAGCATGCTTGAAAATAAATTTTAGTTTTATATAAATTAATTTTATTTTAGTTTAATATAAATTAGTCTTATATAATAATAAATTTAATATTTTTATATGCAGTAAAATGGTACTAAGCATATAAATTATATTAAAAACAAGTTTTGCTTCTAAATGTATAAATAACGATTTATAAAGTGTTTAACTTATACATTTTTAACAATATACATACAGTATGCTCTCAAATTTAAAAATATTTAAGAAATTGTTTAAAAATATTTTCTAATGTTGAACGTATTCTATTGTAAGTATCGGTTAATAACTGCTTCTTTTTTTTTTTATACGTTCACGTACAGTAGTATTATAAAATTATAAAATAGATTATTTTATTTATCAGGATAGTGACAATAAGTAGTTTTTTTTGTTAAAAATACTTTTTCTACTAATTGGCGATTTTAAATTATACTTATATAATAATTGATACATTTCGTTATTCATTACTTATCGCAGACTGTCGTATTTTATTTAAGAAAAATGTATGAATAGAGTTCGTTATATAGTAAAATATATTTAATTTATTAAAAAAAAAATATTTTTTTTTTAATATTCTGACTTTATAGTTTTTATCCGAAATGGAAAGATTGTTATTCAAATTTTGAGTATCGTAAGTATCACGATAAAAGATTACGTTCCAAAAGTTATCTAAACATCTTGCCTAAATTAAATTAAATTAAATGTATCTTATATAATAAAGTTTGATATCATAAATTGTAAAAGCTAGTAATATAACGATTTCTGAAAATTTGGTAAGTTTAATTTTTTATGTGATCAAGGAATACTTAAAGAAACTTTATTAGCTTAAAAGATAAAAGATAAGTTGAATTTATAATATATATATATATATATATATATATATACAATATTATAGTTTAAAATATATAAATTTTATAACAATAATAATAATAATAAGAATGTAATCTACATTATTTAAAATAAATATGGGAAATTATTACATAACATTTATTGAAAGTAAATTAGCTTTGTTTTAAACAATTATTTGCACAAATATTTGCTTATATTGATTTTAGGTGGTAGTGTAAGTGTTTTCTCCATCGTTTGTAATAGCATGATGTAATTGAGTATTACTATGAAAATAATTATATTCGTATATTTAAAATTAAAATCTAACTATTTAATCATAAAGTTTTTTGCATTCATGACTCAAAAATAATGCGAACCATTAAAAACTTGAAATGCATTCATATAAATATTTCTTTGAACATTATAGAGCTTCGTGATCGCGTTGTGAAAAATTTCATCGTGATTTATCTTACTGCTCATTTCATTAATTATTTTTATGATCGACAGAAGTGGCAACATAATGAACAACAATAGTCCGGATCGTCATTCCCGTACAGGCAGCAGTCCCGCGGTCGTGGGTAGTTCGTCGACTCTGTCCTCACCTGAGCTCGGTGGCAGCAGCAGTCCCAACAGTGCCCACCACCACAACAATGGCTCTAGCTCGCTTAGCCACTTCTCCATGTCGAATCGCTCGCTGCGTAATACGCGCATACCCGAGCCCTATAGTCGCAAACATCATATCCAACAGCAGCTACAGCAGCAGCAGCAACAACAACAACAACAACAACAACAACAGCAACAACATCATCATCATCACCAGCACCAACACCATCAGCAGCAGCAGCACCATCAGCAACAGCAGCAACAGCACCACCAGCAGCAGCATCAGCAACAGCAGCAACAACAACAACAACAACAACAACAACAACAGCAGCAGCAGCAGCAGCAGCAGCAACCGCTTGAGGAAGAGGTGCTGTTCTTGTGACGCATCTTGCGTTTTGGTCGTAAGCATTTCAATAGATCCACTCGAAGCTCCACGGGGTCTAGTTCAGCAACCCCGAGTTCGACTGCAACGCTGACGCCGACGCGATCCGCCGTTGATAGTACTCAAAGCGAGGAGACCCAACAAACGCCAAGGAGCAGAGTTAAGTCCTTCTGATTGCCGACATTTTTGGGCAAGCGCGAGAAGAGGTAAAGAAGGAGTTGAGTGTCCTATATAGATACTGAGATGTAGAAGAGATTATTTTCTTTTTATTTTCTTTATTCGTTACTGGTTCGATGGATTTTGTACATTTGTAAATAGTCCGGGTAAAAAGTTGCGTAACTAATCAGAGAATGAATGGTTACATTGATTCGTGCTTGTCGAACTCTTTCATATTAACGATGCAGATTGAGTTCCTCGTTATATACATAGAGTAAAATATGTAGTATATTTAACTATGTTAACGAATTCAGTTTAAAAAGAGACAGCAGTAGCTCGTACATTTATTCGAGAACTTAAAAAGGTAAACGAAGTTTTAAAAAGACAATTTTTATACAGATGTTTCATCGTGATTTTTCATATTAACACCTATCGTGTCAATTTTAGTAAGCATTACTTATCGCGTAAAATATCATAGTAACTTGTAAAGATATTCATTTATTCCATAAAATTTATTTGGTTATATAAGTTACTAGAATGCTATATTTTCTATCTAAAGAAGAAAATCAAATACTTGAAGAAAAAATTCTAATATTTACATTTCCAGTTTTAATAAGACTGAATGTCAAGTCAATAAATAAATGAAAATCGTTTCATTTCTTAAAGTTCTTTACAGAAAATAACAGAAAGAATGATATTTCTTACTATATGCTATTTTTCAACTTAATCGTTGCTTAAAAATATTCATGCTTAAGAATTTTACCTGTTGGGTTGTTGACGCGTGCGTCTGTGTGTGCGTGTATTCAGATAAACTTAAGATTTTTCGAAAAGTAAATTTTATTTTATTAGTAGTAGTGTGTAGTATTAGATCATCATAGGATCAAATTGCAGCTCGTTAATGGCATCGTGTAGCTTATAAAATTGAAGCCGATTTTTAAAATTAATCTCGTTATTATATTTTATATTTATAAAAATAAAATATAATTTAAAAAATAAATGCTTCATGCATTAAAGTACATTAATTAATTTAGATTTTTATTTCAATTTCATATTTGAGATTAAATTATTTAATTACATCATTAATTAATTTCTAATATAAAACAACTGTAAAAATAACTAATTCTTAGTATATTTTAAAAAGATCTATATATTTTTATTTGAAACAAATTAATACAAATAACTGATTAAAAATAATAATTTTCACTAAAGTTATTCCATACGTGAAATTTGTATATTAACTTTTTATATTTAAAAGATTTTGAAGATATCGTTGGTAGAAAAATAAGTTTACGGTTATTGTCAGCTTTATTTAATACTTTAATTTATACCTTAATTCTGATTACATTTAGAGACAAATATTTCGAAAATTTTTTAAATACATACGTACATTCATATATGGATTTAATTGATTTTAATGATTTAAAATAATAAAAATGAATTTATCAATATACGGTTATTTTTATAAAATATGAACTGACTTATTCAACCAAACATTTTTTTAATTTGAAGTATGAATATCGTACGAAAAATTTTAAAATTGTAAAATGAAAAAGTTTTTGTAATTTAGTAAAATTTATTGCTATTTATACTTGCAGTAGTTGTTTTTTATTAATTTTAAAAAGATGCATGAAAAGGTTTTATGAAAATTGTTATATCAAATCCTTTCTTATTAATTTTAATATTTTTAGAAGCTTTTATTACACTACCATTTTATAAATAATATTTTTGCAAATGGCGAAATATAAAATTTCCAAATGATGTTTAACCATGATATGTTTAATGTAAAGTATAATGTGCACTTGAAAGATAAAAATGAAAATTTTACAGTATTATGCATAAATAAAAAATAATAATTAATTTTTATTTTATTTCGGTAATAAAGATAATCTTTCATTTTTAAAGTATATATATATATATATATATGTATATATATATACATATGCATATACTTATTCAATGAAACTGTTCATTCACTGTTTATCATGGACTTGGCTGTTAAATGTTTCAACTACATTAACAGAAAATATTGAGATTCTTAAATATACTACAATGAATTATATATTATTTTAAATTTTTTAACACCGAATGCTAATGTTCACTTGTATTACCAAAAAGTCAGTATCCCATGCATGTCTCAATGCGCTTTTATATGTTGGGATTCTATCATGTTGACATCTTTTTCAAATTTATATTGGTAAATGTATGTAGAAAAATCAATGAAACTTATTCGACAGTTAATTTTTCTTCTATGATAAATATTGTGTACAAAATATCTCGTAATTTGTGTAATACGAACGCAAGCAAAAATAGAAAAAAATAATATTAAAACAAATACAAAAGGCAATAACAAAGATTTTATGGACAGATTGCCAAGTTTTAAAATGATTATACGGGAAAAGTAATACAAATTTTTAAAAAGTATTAAATAAAATAAATGAATAAAGAAAACTTAAAGTATTAGTGGCCAACTTGAAAAGTTTTAATGGCCCAAACTTGTTGATACTTCGCTTGTTATAATATTATAAAAAGTAAGTTGACTGACAGCTCTGAGTATATTGTTTTAGAGGAGTCTTTAAAAAAAATTTAAGAAAATAAGATCTTGTCGCTGTTTAGCGGCGATAATAAATATAGAGATAATGAAAATATAATTATACCTATATTACATATATGTACATACATACTCATAACATTTTATGCGAGAATGAACGAACGAGTGTATGATGGTATGTATGCAATGTATTTCTATGAAAGAAGATAATTTTTTTTTTCTTCTAATCATTCAAAAGAAAACATGCTTTTTACTGCCAATTAGATACATTGATTTGTTTCTTCTTCATTTCTCTTAAGATTGTAGTATTTTAATTAAATGAAGAGTATATACACAGAGAGGGAGAGAGAGAGAGAGAGAGAGAGAGAGAGAGAGAGAGAGAGATAGCGATAGTTGGTGGGAGTGGATGGGGTGTTGTGCGTGCTCTTTTAGGTTGAAAATGAAAGTTGATCGATAGTGAGTTAGATAAAATGAAAGGGCCTATGCGTACTTTAAATGAATAAACATAAAAATATTAAGAAAAACGTTATATTTTAAATAAAAAATTTGCAATACTTAACAAATAAAAAATTTCTAAAAAATTTCATTTATGTGCGAACTGTGTACAATATTAAATGAAAATTTACTTTGTAGTAATTAATTTTGATTTGCATAAAATCTTGTTTAATAGTCGTCTAAATTAGTGCTAAATTATAGCTTATGTAATACATATGATTTTAATTGATTTTATATGTCCATAGTAAAAATAATTTTGTATACTTTGTTCATTTAGTTCAAATGCATAATAGAATTATTTTTAGGCATTTTTTTGTAAAAATTCCATTGTAAATTTAAAATAATTTGGTAATCTATAAGTTTGTTTATAATGGTAATTTTTAATCAAAGTTATTAAAATCATATTATTTAAAATGTGAGCGTATAAAAAGAATTATTTAAAGTTTATTTTTGACAACTAAAGAAAGATATATGTTAATATGTGATTTCCGTTGATAATTATTTTGTGCATTTCAAAAAGCCTTTCGATTTTTACAAAGTTCCATACATTATATACTCTTTATGACTGTTTATTGCATTTATAAAATTACAATAATTTATAAGTCATTACCATAGGGTAAAATTTATATTATGTTAGTCCTACTATTGTGAATATCAAATTAATATTATTTATCAAAGTTTTAAAATAAAATAATACAAAATGGTAAAAAGATAAATAGGAAGTATTGTTGTTTAATGTTAACTTACTTTTTATTCTAACAGTAATATTGATGTACTTAATTCTGCGGAAATTTGATTTGATTTTTAAATTTCAAAAAACAATTTTTTAATCATTTATATACACATTATACATATATAAATACACATATATGTATTAAAATTAATAGTATTTCGGTTATTGATAAATGATAGTACACGTGTACGTACGTATTTCATACAAAATAATAAAGTTTAAAAGAGATGATTTCTCAAAGGAAATTTATAAATGTATTGTCAGATTAAGATGTTTCTTATAATATTCGTATTAAAGAAAAAATATTTTATTGTATATCTAAAATAACAAAAATACTAAGTATGAAAATAAAATAGAAAAAATTAGAATGAAACATTTGTGCCAATATATAATTTATTTAGTTTTTCTTTCGCTAATAAGTAATTATATATTTTTTTTTTGATATATTATATGACACTAGATGAAAAAATGCATAGAAAATAAAAATGTTAAATAATATAGCTAAAGTGTTACGATCAGCAAATATTAATTTAAAAATTATTTGAAATTCATTCACTGCCAGTCTCTTGTTGTCATAGTTATTTGATAGTTCTACATAATTATTACTAAATATTGATAACTTATAATTTAAATGAACTAAATGATTGCATGTAGTAGTTTTAATATATCTTTTAATATATTATTATTGCAAATGGCATCTATAAACACTTTATTTTGACTTTTAAACACAAAATTTCAAAAGTACAAAGAAATTTTTAAGTATGTTATTATCTAAATTGTTAAAAAGAAAATATAATTTATGTATATAATATTATTATAAATCGTGCATTTCAATGTTATATTATTAAAATTGTAAATTATTATATAATCATCAATTTTTCTAGATGATATAAATTATTGATTTATAGAATCTCATGCAGTATGAAAATAACGTTTTTATTGATTTTTTTTTTTTTTTTTTTTTTCAATGGTTCAGAAATATTAATTAGTAAAAGTATTTTCGAAAACATGAATTTATAAAGAAACAATATCTTAGAAAATATTTTCGGTTAATTTAAAATGATTTCAAAATTAAATGAAATTGAGAATATCTTTTTACTTAGAAGATACTAAGAGACAAATCAATATACCAGAATAAAAATAAGAATAATAATAAGAATAATCAATAATGAATAATGAATAATGAATAATCAATAATCAATAATCAATAATAATCAATAATAATAATAATAATAATAATAATAATAATAATAATAATAATAATAATATTAATAATATTAATATTTATAATAATATTAATAATAATAATAAGAAGAAGAAAAAGAATAAGAATAATGTTTAAGGTAAGGTGTAAGTTGTGCAATAAGGTCAAATAAATTTTCTTATCATTAATGGCAAGAAATAAGATTTCGATGACGGATGTAACGAGAAAAAAAATTTATTAAATATTATAAGATAAACTTGATATATATAAAATGAAAATGAACAATATTTCTCAATCAATCATAATGACAATAGCCTATAACTATAATTCCAGTACAGAGTTATTGCGCAAAAGATCTATAAATTATAAATCTTGTGTAACGGTTTAAGGAAAAACGTATTATTTATGATAATATGGGAAAATGAATATCTTGTTGTTACTGCATAATTGCGTGTGCGTAAGTGATAATGAATTTAATCGTTGTAAACTATATAATAACAACATACATTGAATTTCATCCTACGTCGATATGAAGTCCTGTTCAAACTATTGCTATTAAAATAAATAAAAACAGTTAAAATATGTGTAATATCAACATTGGATTGAAATATATTAAGACATTAAAAGTAAAAATTTAATTTATAGGAATTAATTATGTACTTTTTATGGACTATTTCACGTATTTCGAGTAAAAGTAAATATACAAAAGTTATAGCAAATGTTTTTGCAACTGCAACATTTTATATAAGTAAAAAATACATTTACCGATAATTTACCGATAAAATCAAAGTAAATTATAAACTATATTGTGAGAAAAGGTTAAGTTTGCGCAATTTTTATAGAGTAATTAATAACATTAAAAACTATTAAATATGTATTTTTCAAAGTAAATATACGGGAGCCTTTCTCAGGAGATAAGAATTCATTGAGAGAGCAGGACTTTTTTTTTCTCTTCAAATGTATCATTAAGAAAAAAAAAGTTATATAAACACGTGCGCGCGTGCGTGTTCGACAAAAGATAGAAAATACTTTTACATCGAGTCAGTTCAACTTAACTATTCCTAATAAAACAAGTACATTATTCTGTTTAAACCTAAGATATATTAAGGTTAAAGGTTAAAGTTCACGAATACCGAATGTCCTTATACTTTACAATATATGCATAAGATGAAAATTATAGCTGAAACTGATTTGTTCAAAAGAATTACACAAAATTTTATTGGTTTGTTATTACGGTACAATCGTTATAGTAGTCAAATGTGGCCTATGATAGTCCTTCAAGTTCTACAATGGTAAAATTTTAGACAAAAAGAGGATACGTTACAAAATCATTACGCGATGATGTTTAATGTTGACTTCATTATTGACCATTTGGGCCTGTGAAGAATATTCATTATATAATCGCATTGATTAAATATTGATAAGCGTAGAGGTAGTTTACGTAGGCGAAGTGAAACTTTTTCCATTTAAGCGTCACTTTTTTTTTTTAAATGGACTGTTCGATTAAAGAGACCTTATGGTATCTTGTACTCTTAGTCTCGCGGGTGATGATGCTCATGAAAACTATTTTTATACATTATAATCTCTAATGTTTTTGATCTAATGAACATAAAATAAAATCATGATTGTGATAACTGATTATACTATTCGTTTTCTAATAGTTTACAAACTCGATTTCTGCTTTAAGACTATGCATCTGTGATTTTAATATTTCTCTCATCATTCCATGTATTAAGAACTTATTATCGAGTACTTAAATAGAAATTTAAATGTTTAATAATTTTTTAAGAATATTTTCAAAATGTCATTGAAAATCATCCTTTTATATACTAATCGATGCTAGAAATTAATAAAATATTTAAGTAAAATAAGAATGACGGTGCAATTGAAATTGTGCTATTAAATGTATTATTTTTTAAATATTTTTTAATTCATAGTTTCATTTGTCGGTCAGAAAAGCGTATATTTAAAACAAAAACAAAAAACAAAAACAAAGAAAAATTACAAGTTCTTAATAATTGTCTATTCAAATGCATATTTATTGTACTTTAATACATTGTCATATGATTTTAATTAAAATAAAATATTTTGCTTTTAACCGAGCCATGATATCATTGAAATTGCATAGAATATTACAATTTGAATCTTAGTTAATTATTAAGATATATGCTATCGTTCTATAATCAATTAATTATTAATTCAACTAATTGTTCGTCTTAATTTATATTTTTATATTTTTAATTTTAAATATCAATATATTGTTTTCTTGTATAAAAGAATTTAATATGTAGATATGATAGGATAGAAAATCCTGTATTTATTGAAATGAATTTCAGATATAATATGATATATGTAATACGATAAGTGTTGTTAATAAAAAAAAAAAAAAAAAAAAAAAAAAAAAAAAAAAAAAAAAAAAAATATTTAAAATAACAGATGTTTAATCTTAATGAATATCCGATCCTAGTAGGAATGGGATATCTCTTCTTATTTCATTGCAATTCGAAACAGTGATAAAAAAATTAAAAAAAAAAAAAAAAAAAAAAAAA
>NW_011948416.1:3836438-3950004 GCF_000503995.2 Ceratosolen solmsi marchali | reverse complement strand
AAAAAAAAAATAAAAAAAAAAAAAAAAAAAAAAAAAAGTCTCCTAGGTAGAATATTTCGAGTTTTGCTGGAATTTCTTTTCTTACTGGAACTCGATACCGAATTACCCATTATGAAATGTTGAAAAAAAGCAAACGGACATTAATCTACGGTTGTCCTGTGCTATACATATAATCAGAAATATTATGGAAATGCCTTTTTTAAAACTTTATTCTTGTTAAATCTTGTATAGCTAAAATTTTACTCACGACGTAAAGAAACTCTAACGAAATCAATGTGAATAATATTGATTGCCTAGAGCCTCTGGGCACTAAGTCTGTGTACTGTAGATCGATTGTAAAAATCGAACATTTTATATATTCTATAAAGTTCGATCAAGAAGTTTTTTTTTTTTTTTTTTCTCGGAAAACTATTCGTACGTATATATCAATCAATATGCATGCACACATGCACATACATGCATACGAATGTAAAAACATGTGTATGAATGTATTATTGTTTCTCTCATCCATTAAAGTACGATCAACTCACATTCCATTATATATTACAACATGTATTACGTTTTTCATTGTTACGTCATTTACATCGTTCAGGAAAACTAGCCATTTAAGCGACAAAATAATATTTATTATAAATGTACATAAAACTGTTATTGTAATAAAGAAAATTGTAAAAGGGCAACTTAAAGATAATTAAAGAAAGAAGAAATTATTCAGCTATTATGTTACTTAATGTAATTTTAATTATTCAACGATCGGTGAAAGAGTAAACGTGTCCAACGTCGTTATATACCAATGGGTATCTTAAAATATTTAATTAATTATAATATAAATAATGAAACCAGAAAAATTATAGGAATCAATGAGAATTCCTATTTTTCTCATTATCTTAAATTTAAGTACATTTTTTTATGATTTAAAAATTAACTCGACTTTGCAAAAAATTCATTAATTTTTTTAATTCACAGATCCAATTTTTATATCTTTTTATGTTTGATAATAGAGTTTATAGTGAACATTTTGTAATATTAGTTGGGATTTTATCTTTTTTCATTAATATATCAATTTATTTATATTTCACATATACGCATTATATAACAGTAATAAAATAATTAAAGATTATTATTTCTCAATGAAACATGATACTTTGAATAAAAAAAAATATTAATCCATTTTTTGGTGTTATATTTAGAATCCAAAAATCTCATTTAATTTTAAACAATTATTTTAAAAATAAATATATATTTAAAAAATTTATTGTATATTAAACAGATATACAAGATAAGTGCAATTCGCTTAATTTGTTCTAAGGAGCATTAAATGTTTATTTTCATTACTCATTTCAGCCAATTCAAAAGAATTTATGAATATATATATATATATATATATATATATATATAAACATATTAAAATAGTTATATTTGCAAAAGCATTTTAATGTTTTATTTATTCCGGTTATATTGAGTTTTTAAAACTAGTCTTTTAATGTTTAGATAAGTACTTTAGATATATAAGCTTAATGATGAAAAACCCATCATATTAGATTCTAATATAATCGCAGACGTATTTTATCAGAAAATGTACACTACGATAGCAAGTAAATAATTACATAAATATTAGATTAACAATGAAATGATTTCCTTGCAATTAATACCACCTTCTTAACTTTTGGGATAATTATGTCTTGATTAAGCCCCAATCTATGTACGTATTCTCTTAATGTTATTAATGAAACTCTAGAAATGTTATGACTTATCACTTTTTTGGTTAATTATTAAAGTTAAGCGTAAAAATTAATTTAAATAGGAATAATCAGTTTAATGACTTTTGAAAATGTAATACAATTATAAAATTTTTTATATTTTGTTCAATAGATTGATTATAATATCTGAAATGTTTTAATTGTAATTAATGAAAATATAAATTACAGTGTTTATATAAAGTTTTTATTTAATTTTCAATCGATAATAATTATTCCTTTTATTGTTTATAAAGATTTTATCATTTGTAAAATATTAATCTAATTCTTACATATATATATATATATTAAACATATTTGTGCATTACTAATATGGCTTAGTTCTGTGATTTTTATCATTGCGACTCTTTTCTGCTCCAATTTTTGCTGGTCTCTTGTGATTTGCATTTCTTTGTATTAAAGGTACTTCAGTTTGTCTCCAAATATTCACAATACTTGCTTCACCTCCTGTAACTAATCTGCCACTCTAAAGAAAAGGGCAAATTTTTTATTTTATTTGTTAATGATTCCGTTCACAGGTAGAACGAGATAACAGTGTTACAGCTATAATTTAATACTTTTAAGTATGATTATTTATTTAAAATACAAAAATTTATTATAATAATAATACTATAGTAGTATAAAAATATAGTGAAAGAAAATTATTCTTACTTTTTCATGTAACCAACTGTCACGGACAATTTGCTTATTTCCCAATACGTTATAGTATGGTTCCAATTGATTTTTTCCAAAACTCAGACATTTTAGAATATTACTAAGAACATAAGATGCCCATTTTAATATTATTATATAGCGTGAGCAAGTATAAGTAATTTGATTTATTGCTACGAAACGTACCCTTTTGTAGAGCTCGAACCTGCAAGCAAGTAAGGATTGCCAAACGCAGTTGGAACATGTATCCGTACCAAATAACTCGTGTCTGGATCATCATTCTACAATTATTTGAAAATAAATGGTTTGATAATTCTCAAAATTATAACGTAGGTCAATAATATTTTTTATAAAACCGAACCTGAGATAAAACAAGATCGCTTCGATCAAATTTAGTATAAGGAGTGGCATCTTCACAGTTCCATAATTGAAGCGAATGTGTATGAGTTGTACACCATAAGTTGTCATTTGTAAGCCAACCTATTCGATCCTTTAATTGTCAAGGTAATTAAGTCATTATAAATAATTATTTATAATAAATGAATATAAATATTATTATGTTCGATAATACATTGTTTGGTTTAAAAAGAAACTAAATACTCATCGCTTATTATTATTTGTTAAAGTATGCTTTTTATAGAATTTTTTTTACAAGCTGATTTTAAATTCGACTATTTAAAGCAAGGTAAAATCAATATGGCCGATGGAATTTTCGAGCACATAATAATACTAAATATTTAATAGAAATACTTGACATACAAAATTTGGTTAATAAATATTTTCAAATTACGAATTATTAATAGGCTTACCACGGATGATTCAGTATTTAATGAATATGTCAAAGCAGAGTCTTCCGAAGTTTGTGTTAAGTCAAAAACATTAATTAAACCATCTGTACTACCAGATGCAAGAATGTCTCTTTTATTTGAATGGAAAGCTATACTGGTGATATCATCCATGTGCGACTCCCAATAGCCACCAAGCAAATTATCTTTACCATTAAGCTTAGAATTACTATATCTTATGTCCCAAAAAAGTATAAAAGCATCTCCACCGATATGTTCGGTTCCACCAGCTATAAGCCTTTCATCGCAACTGATGTCGAAACTAGCGAGTGGTTTAAGTTTTCCATCTTCCGTGTTATCTGAATTTGAAATATAAGGATATTATGTAATACATAACTGTAGTACACCCACGAAACGCATACCTTTAAACTCCGCAACAATTTTTCCTTTAGCTCTCAAATCACAGGCAATGACATTTCCATCGTTATACGCGATATAAATGATATTCCGTGAGTTGGGACTAAACTTAACACCTATAATCGAGGATTGATTGTGCTGAAGGGTAGCTGTTTTATTAAAAGATTCACCAGCTGAATAAACTACACAGGAATGATTCGACAATGCAACTCCAATTCGGAAGTCTGGTTCGCTGTAAGTTAATAAAATGTACGGATAAGGGAATACAATATTAGATATTAGGAGTATCAAAAGTCTGAAGTATGCGTATACAACATCATTTTGTGAGGGTAGTTCTACCTCTGGGTTCCACAAATTCCAAGAACGTAATTCTCATTGTTGTTAGAAACTATTTCCTCGACAGATAAAACAAATTCACCTTTACATTTTAATAATCTGTTCTTTTCCGACCTTCGCGTTCCACCGTTTTCAACGCTCAGTCTCTTTAACGATTCCACGATTTTCGACATTTGTTTGTTTATATTTATTTTCAATTTACAAAATTTACAAGTTCTTATTACCGTTTCTTATAACGTATGAGTATAAAAAATCTTAATATTCCGTACACAATCAGAAAATATAGCATTTGAGCTTAATGGAAGCGCGTTTTATTGAAATAAATGATTAATTCCTTGATGTTACTTTTAACCTCATCTATCTTAATATAACACATGTTTAATAACTAAATAGGAATGAGATAGAAGCAATATTGTGGTGTGAATAGTTATGCACAGTCATGAATCTATGTAACAATATCTTATGTTTAATACTCGTTATATTAATATAGCATTGGTAAAGCAATACTATACACACAATTTTTTCCCTTCTCCCACTGTATATTAATGTTTAGAAAAATAACGATTTAATTGAAATCTTTGTGGGCATGTTTTAGAGTAAAATTAACGATTGAAATATGCGATAATGTGACAATAAACATTTATTACTTTAATTATGGCAATAAAAGCCAAGCTCGTAAGGTATTATAGACGGACGAGAGTAAGGTATTATACGTAGTCACTTTTTTTTTTTTTTTTTTTTTTTTTTTTTTTTTTTTTAATGCTGTTATACTGGTGACACTGATTTTTTAAGTTTCGAACGTTATTTATTGAAAGTTATTTGAAAAATAAAAATGAATATGTTCGAGTGGTTCAGATGAAAAATATATTCAATATAATTGTTCATTATTGCAAGAGATTAGTAATAAATTTTTATGGTAATTCCATGAAAATAGAAATATGTCATTGAATAGACGCAGATGGTCAAATGATTTTATAGATTCGTTAATTGATTTTCAAAGTAAGTGAAAACTACTGCATATTTTATTTTTAACAAATAGATGAAATTTTTGTAATACTTACATATTTATATAATGGAGCACGTATTATATTACACAATTATTTAATTTTTTAATTTTATCTAAATAGAAAAGAGCTTGTAATTCATTAATAATATACCATTTATAAATGTATAACCTGAAATTTTTACAAATTTCAAATTAAATGCTAATTATAACAATTTAAATTTATATTAAAAGTTATGCATATTAAATTATATATTTATTTAAAGTAGAGATAATTCTGAATCTATAACTACACCATTGTATTTGATTTATTAGATAATGATATTGTAGATATTTCAACTGATCTATTCTAATATAATTGCATAAATGTAAAATATCAAATAATTATAATAGAAAACTATGTAATCTTTATTTGTAAATTCTCATTAATTATTAATGAATAATTGTGTAACTAAATTAGTAATAGACGATTTTAATAATAAATTATAAAACGAGTAAAAATTTTTAATATTTTAGAAGAAAATTTATTTTGAAATATATTATGATTGTATGATATGGCGGTAAATATCAATTTGAATATACATAATGAATGATATTATCAGATTTTTGCACAAAAATTTTAATATAATATTGAAATAAACGTTCAATAAACAATCGAAATAAATATTTAATTAATTTAGATAAAAAGTCGGTGGAAAATAATATTAAAAAAAAAATCAAACGACAGAATTATTAAGGAATCTTATAAGATTAGATTAGCGATTAAACTAATTAATTTAAAAATTCAATTATTAAAATATCATCATATTAAGAATTAGATTGTATTTCCAGATAAAACTGTACAATTTGATGATGTGCCAACTGTCAATGAAAGAATGACAGCAGATATTACATTACGTTCAGATAGTATAACTATTAAAGCAAATTCTTGCGATTCTAGTGCTCAATGTAATACGGAATCCACATCTATGGAATCTAAAAGTAAGGAGCGCTCGACAGAAACTTATGAACAAGGTATGATAGGATTTGAACAAATTTTTTATTTCACGTATGAACGTATATACGCATAAGTGCATATGCATATATGTGAAATGCACTATATAATTCATTACATTTAAAAACATTTAAGTTGTCTGGCAATAATACTGCTTAAAATTATTATGTATACTAAGTTGATTTATTGATTAATTTTATTAATTTATTTCTTAAATCAAATTATTCACAAAGTTTTGACATTACTACTAGGATATTCACAAAGTGAAGCTAAAAATATGGTCGCACGGATGAACAAACCTGATATTTGGGATACATTACTGGCGCTGGAACAAGAATTATCACCAGTTGAAAAGAATGAACAAAGTTTTACAGAATGCTTTCAAGATTACCCTCAAATACTTAACAGATTATCTCAACAATTTAGAAAAACACCAACAAGATTTACAGAAAAGTTAGTATCTATAATCGAAGATTCTGTCATATCAGAATCTCCAACAAAGCAGGTTTTGCACGAAAACTCTGGAATTAGTTTAAATAGAATGACTGGAGAATTTCGCAAACTATGCAAATTTATTGAAGACGAATCAATGCCAGAATTAGCTCCATCATTAATGAATATGACTGGTTCATGTTCAGAAAACAATCTAACGCCCTGTGAAAAGAACAGTAACGTTTCTAGCGTTGCTTCAAAAAACATGTTAAGGTGTATTAATGATACATCGACTCGTGTGTGTACACCAAAAATGCTTAAATGTCTTTTAACACCAAAAAATAAAATTACATCTAATGTTAATAGTCCTATTAATCGATTTACACCTACTGCAGATAAGTCTTTCGAATATTGGGAATCAGTTTGTAATATCATGTGTGAAAGCCAATTAAATATAAAAAAAAATAATAGAAAAAGTTTGTGTACGGCAGAATTTTCAAACCGAAGTATGAGTGAAATGTTGACGATTTGTGAACGCCAAATGGCTTCTTTAGACGATAGCGCTATTGATATTAGAAGTTCCGAGCCTTGTAAGAAGACAGACAGCGATTTAAAAGTACCAGTTCAAACGCCAAGATCTAAGTCTGAGTCTACAATTCTTTTGACTATCAATGACAAAATGAAGAAATCAGTTCAAAAATTAAAAAATGAAAAAATAAATAATGAAACAATTTCTAATAATGACAATGAATTAGTCAGTGAAGATAAATGCACAGAGATAAATGAGACATTAATTTTTGATAATGAATCTCAATTATTGAGTAACAATGATTTAGAACAAAATACAAAGCTATATCAGGAGTTCGAGTTATTAAAAGAATTGAAAAATTCACAGAAAAGTGATCAAGAAACTTTTGAAAAGGACTTTGAATTATTATATAGTCCAGAGAATAAACAAGTAAGTGTAGAGAATTCATATGATGACAATGAACAAGATTGTTCATTACTGATTGAATTGGCTAAGAGACGACAGAGATGTTTGAATACTGCGAAATTGATGCTGGAAATTAATAAAGAAGATCCCATTTCTAGCGAGGACAGCAAATGCTTAGAAACATTGTACAAATTAGGTATTCAAGATAAGACTTTTGACGAAGTTGAAGACGATACAAAATTTTTAAACACTTTAAGCGAATGTATAGATTATCATAATTATATTAGTGTAAAAAGCCAACCAATAATAAATATGCTTAATGAATTAAATTCTCCAAATAATTTAAAGAATAAAGCTGCATTACCAATGAAATCTAAAGAGCCATTACCTTCGTCGAAGGTCCCAAATTGGAAGTTAAAAAGTCAACAAAAAGTTGCGACGTCAAAATCATCCTTAGAGTCGAAAAATATTTTAAAAAATGTGCCAAATAAGAAAACCATAAATAAATTGCCAATGAAATCCACTCCAAAACTAACTCCAAGAGTGGAAAAAAAAGCTTCGCATTCGTCACATTTACAACAAAGGAAAGAATTAAAAAAAAATGAAAAAATCACTGCTTTAACGGATTCACAAAAAAATAAAGTAATTTCTAAAGAATCACAAAAAACACCGGCTAGAACAATTATGCAACATGACAAAAAACGCTTACAAGTGCAAATTCCAGAGAAAATAAGTCAAATAAAAGTGACGACTAAACTTTCAACCAAAGTTCCTCAATCTGATAAAAAATCTCATACTCAATCGAAGAAATCGACGTTCGATGCTGACTTACTCGAAGTAGTTCCGCAATCGGATAAACAGAAAGTCGTATCTAAAACAACATCAAACCTTACTGCCACAGAAAGCGATAACACCAACAAACGTCCTGCAATTCATGAAAATATTCCAAACGAGGCTTCACAGTTACCAAAAGTCAAACTTTTCATCACTCCCGGTAAAAGTCCAAAGGTTTCGACGTTGGGTAGAAAGAAGCCGCCGATGTATTTCTTAGACACAGCCTCGAAGGCAATTACACCAGTGAAAGCTGATTATGATAACGTCAAGTCCCCAATCGGCTTATACATAAATGGGACTGACACCAGTTTGATTCGGAATATTCATGCTCGAGTCAATGATCGTCTACTTACGCCCATATCGAACAGAAACGATAAGAGCCCTAAACTAAAGTTTACGCTTTCTTCGAAAGAAAATAAAGTAAGATATAAAAGAACAAACAAGAGAATGTAGTTGTAACATTAAAAAGACGCTAATAATAAAAATTGTTTATTAAGAGAATTTACTAGCTTATCTAGTAATGAGTTGTCTCTCTTTTTTTTTTTTTTTTTTTTTTTTTTTTTTCTTTTTTTTAAAAGCATTATCATGCTTATTTTATTTATAACGACACTATTCGATTGTAGATATAACATTTATTGACTTTAGCTATAATTTACTAATGTCTTTTAAATCGCTTTATTCGGTTATCGCAGACATTAATAATAAGTGGAAGTTGTTAATAAATATTGAAGAAGGTATTGTAAGTAAAATAGCGTTTTAGTTGATCTGTTTAACAAAACTGATACAATTATAGAATTTAATTTTATATTTTGATAATTTTTAATTATTTCAAATATATTTTAAGCAATATTCGCAAAAACTTTGAAGGATTTTCCGAAGCAACGACTCGTGCAATAATATTGAATAATTTATTTGTTTCAGTCTCCTGCTATAAACTGCAGTGAAAATATTGTTTTACCAATAGTTAGATATCAACCAGCTAAACAAGTTCATTTGGTAAGAACATTTATAAATTCTTTTATTTCAGCCATTAATGTGAGTAACAATTTACTTTAATTTTAGATTAATGATAAGTCATCCTATTCGCCGAGTTCATTACCGCCCAACTCGAAAATAAAAAAATTACTCGAACCTATAGAAAATACAGTTATTATTAAACACGAAGGTATCGTTGAGACATTTTTTTTACACTATGAAAATATTAATAATAACAATTTAATTTAATATATAATTAATTGGATTATTTACATACTGAAAATCATTTATTCGAGCTTTAAAGAAAGTTCTTTAACATGATTCTTGAAAGAAATTTCTATATCTGATCTAAATAACAATGTACAAAATGAATAAATTAACATAAATTTTAGAAAATAATTTTTTTTCTTTCTTTTTCACACAGGACGCATTATAGATTGTAATTCCAAACCTGACTGTTTCAATTCCGAAATGTCTATACGTGTACAAAAAATGGCTGAAAAAGCAACACCCATTCGAAAAAAATGTGCGTAATGCGACGAAAATTGTGATCAACTATTTATATTTCATACGTGAAAATAGACAATTGAAGTATTATTTAAATAGTGAAGAATTTATAGTTTTATGACTGGTGTTTAACATATTTTTCTAATATCACTTAGTTTAATATTTGATTTTTTTTATTATTATTATTAAAACACAACACATGCTCATTGTCTTACGCATCAGATAGTTAACTGTGTAGTTATTATCTTATAAAATACTATGTAATTATTAAATGTTTCAACTGTTTTTATGGATTATACGCAAATTTTTATTTTATGTAATGAATATTAAATTTAATAGGATTAAATAATATCATAAATTGTAATAGAATTTTATTTAGAATAAATATATCGGGTGTATGAAAGTAGAGAATAAAATTACTTTTATTTATTCGTGCATCCTTTTGATGAAGGATCTTATATGAAAGTTTAAGTCATTCTATTATAGTTTATAGTTAACAAGTACCTATGCAAATTTATGTTCATACACTATAAAATTGAATCTTTAAATAAAATGTTCATTATATTCAATAACCTTAATTATCACTTATTATTATAATTATCAATAAGCAATGTAGCAAATAATTTTTACATTTAAAAATTTATAGTTAAAACAACGAACAGTTCAGAAATTTAGTTCATGAAAATTATTAAATAACGTATTGTAACATTATATCTTTGAAAGTTAATCATAATTGAATATTTTAATCTGAACATTATTTAATTTTAAAAGTATTGTTAAAGCATTAAAAATTGCTTCCTATAATTTTTTTACTATAAATACTAACGATTAACTAAAAATCCATATGATACGATGACAAATGATTTTCGTTATTAGATGTTTCATTCGCTATTAGTTGTTTATATACATATTTCAAATACTTTCTTTAAGGTTAAATTTTCATTTTTAAAATACATTTAAATAAAAAATTTAACATAAAAATCTAAATCTTTTTTAAAAATTCTTACTGTTTTACCAACAAAAATTGTTTCTCTATTAATAAGCAAAACTATTGTGCACATAGTGATGCAATTACTTTAAAATGTGAAATATTATAGAATCTATTTGCACAAGTAAGTACTATGAGAGAAAGATAAACGCTATGTTATATAAGTAACTTGAAGAGTGAACTCTTACAGGTGCAATTGTTATAAAAATGTAGTATACACGCGTAAATATGCGTTATCAACCTGCATTGTTTAAGATATTGTTAAAGAAATAAATGGTTGGTATCAGAAATTCAATGAAATTCGTTGAATTGCAACTAATATTGTAGATAAGATGAACAATTTTATTGTAAATATATTTCTTAATGAGTTTGGAATATATATTTTAATAAAATATCTTCTATCGCTATGATTTAGTTGCATAAATTATTTCATATTTGAATATAATTGTGAAAATACATAGACCAGCAGCAACAAATATTTGATAATTAAAAAATTGTTTTTTTTGTTTTTTTAATTGTACAATATTTCAACTATTATTATTTCAACAATGCTTTGAAATTTATTTCTGCCAATTATAATTTTCAATTATGAAATAAATATGAATAATGTAAAGGAAAAAATCGTGTAATCCAGTCTTATGTTTCTTAATAATGGAACATACATAATAAGAACGTTAATTATTTTTAATATTTCGAGTTTTTAAGAAATTTATGGTACATAAACGAAGTGGATTCTTGCATTTAGAATTTAATTGCAATTCGAATTGATTTATTTCAAAAATTCTGATGTGCCTATAATATCACGTATATCGTGAACAGTTCGAGAATAGTTTATCGATTGTTAATTATTACGTATAATCATTTTTCTCTCAATATTCTCTCGCAATATCTTAAGAGTTTATATAATTATGTTTCCCTTGTTTAGCGTCATAGTTCGCTTTGATGATGGAATTTTAATTAACATTTAATTGAAATTGTTCCTTCTCTTTGCCGAACGTTCATATTTAAAATTATTAACATTGCTTTAGCTCAATATATTGTTTATCTCTATTACTGTTTTAATTGTCACCATTTTACGCTATTATTAAATTTACTTTTTTTTCTTCGAAAGTTCGAGTTTTTTTTCGAAATTATAGATAACAATCATATTGGGATAGACATCGTTACGTTTAAGACTATAGTTTTTCATGCTTCTTTTTATTAAATCATAATTATCATAGATACTGAGAGGAATAATTAAATTTGAAAGGATATCGACTTTACCAACGCATTATTTCTATAACTGAATTAAAATTTTCATAAAAAATACGATTAATACAAATATTTCAAGTTAAATTATGCTTCAAATATTAATATGTTTATTTAAATATATATTGATTTGAATGAAAAGTGTTTTCTGTGGCAAGTAATGAAGAATTAAACTAAATTATTAAAATATTGATATCGATGACTTTTGCAATGATGAAGTGTCAACATTGAAAACTGAAATATCAAATTAATGAGAAATATTACGTTTGTTAAATACATTGTTTTAATTGCATTAGTTATTGAATGAAAGACTATTTACTTCTACACGGAATTCATGACGGAATATTAAGTCTAGAATTACAGCAAACACAAAATAGCGTTCCTTCGCGATAATGATTCTCCTTCTGTACAGTTAATCAGTTGTTTATGATTAATTCGAGCTACGATCGATTCGATGTTTTGATCAGCCTAGCAAAAAAAAAAAAAAAAAAAACTCATCATCACATGTAAAACGAATATATGTATGGAACGGGAAGAAGGTAATTATTAATTATCGACTACGAAAGTAGAAGTGAAAAACAGCTGTACCTTTTAAATTTTACGTTACGCTCTTATGGTCATTGGGATTTTTTTTTTTTTTTTTTTTGTGTTTGTTTGTTTTACTCATGCTATATCAATTGGTCGCAGTGGCATGTGGAGATCAAATTAAATGCCCCGACGTGGATGTCGATAGAGCACGGATGGAGTATAATAAGATATCTACGGCTGACAAGGACCAAGGAATCATTGGTTGCACCGATGATAGTATTTTGTAAGATAAACGAAAATTTTTTGTCGAAAATTGTCGTAGCTATGAAATATCTAATCGTCGATGGCTAAGTACAACTTAATATATAGAGAGAGAAATCCTCGAAATAAGAGACTTTGTTCTTTATTTTTATTTTTATTTAAGCTAAGAGTTTATTTTTTGATATGTTAATAATGATATTAAAAATTTGGCAATACAAAACTTTTGACAATGATTACGATGTAAAATAATGCACAAATTAAAATAATTAAAATATTCAATGGAATTATGTATATTTATTTACATTTGTATATACTAAATTTTAATGAAATAGTACTTTAAAGTGATGCGATAATTATATTAATATTATTTATATGAAAATTACGAGTGCATTATATATACTAATTATATAAAGCATATATATATATATATATATATATATTCTATTGTAGAAGTATAATATTAATGAATAAATATTTATTTAATTATGAATTTAATGATATACACATTATAAGATGCAACGGGCGTGTTTTATTTTTAAAGAGATTTTAATATTGAAGGAGTATAATTATAATAATCGTTACGTACATTTTTGTTACTACTGAAATACTTCTTATTGTCTGAGTAATTTATAGTATTGTTTGAGTATTATTTTTTAAGTATTTTATTGAATTCACAGACATCCTTACGTTTTATTTTATAAAATATTTAAATAAAATTGCGGACATAATTTTTGTTCTAATATATCATAAAAACTAGCTATAATACGTCGGTGTATTAAAAATATTCATTTTATATGACGAAAGGGAGTGTCCATCTCAAATTTACTGGAAAATACAACAGGGAATTCAATTTGTTGTTCATAGTGTTAAAGTAACGGATTTTACATTCGTAACTAAACATTTGAATACAAAAGCTCAATAAAATTATTACATTTTAACGTTCATACTTATTTATCAGATTAGAAATTATTATGTAATATATCTTATCGAATCGAATAGTTTTTATAAAAAAGAAATTTATCGTCTTGATAATATAGTAAACGTTTTTAAACATAAATTACCATATGGACATTAATAACAATGAACAATGTATCGTATGCTATCTTAAAGAGATATTTAATTAAAAATAATTGTCTGACATTATGGCAATGAACAACAAACAGTCCATGAAAACAAAAAACGATTAGGAAAATTAACATTATAGTCGGAATGCGTACAATCTGTACATCAAAATATCTTATCAGACTCGATTAGACTCTTTCTTAGAAGAGCACAGTCAATGGAAATTCGATTGGGCAAATACAAAAAAAACCTGCATCTTTATCTATTTACAATGAATATGAATATAGTTAAGATAAATGTCAAATTCTGTGAAAATAAAATAATTTTAATAAGAAATTTTCAAAATATTAACCATCTCTCAGTTATCAAGTAAGGATGAGTTTGAATGTACACATATTATGGATATATTTTGTGTGTTATTATTTATGATTTAACTGATAGAATGTTCAGATAGAATGTTTAATAAAATTAATTTACATAAATCTGTGACCATTTCGTAAAACAACGAAATCGGACTTACTTGTCGGATGTATCGTATATCTTTTAAGATGATAAGGCCTATTTTGTATAATCGAATAATAATCGAATTTGTATAGCTTGAAATACGAATGAACGTGTAACAAAGACATGAATAGTATCGTCTGACAAACCGTTGAAGAACATAATCATAGAATAATAAAAAATTATCAAATAAATTAGATTCATTAATATGTCGACTTTTTTCGACTAGAAATAAAATGTAGGCAATATGAGATCCGATTAATTTACCAGGTATCAATATAAACATTTAAAGACATTAAAATAATTATTTAGAGTTAAGAATATTTTAATGTATCAAATCGTAAACTTATCTAAAAAAAGAAAAAAAAAAGATAATTTTCAACCTTTACGTTCTACATATAATTGACCTTTTTATAAATGGTAAATAGTTACTACCAAATACTAAAACTCGTTTATTTGATAATTTTTTTTATCTTTCATAATAATGCTACTGAAGACGATTTTATAAACGAATTTCTATAATATATAAAGAATATATAAATATTTTACTCGAATTTTCATTGAAAATTGTGTAGTACGAGTGTGTACATAAACCACTTTTCAAATACGTAATGCAATATTGTCGATAGATTTTTTTTTTTCTTTTCTTTTCTTTTTTTTAATAAAATGTTAATTAATTATTATTATTATTATTATTATTATTATTATTATTATTATATAATATATTATTGTTTATTCGATTTTGCTAAATTTAAAAAAATTTAAGAACATATATGTATATATATATATATATATATATATATATATATATTCATCATAAATTCATCGGTTGCTATAAAGTTTATAAATTTTTTTTCTAGTTTTCACACTTCCTTAATTATAATTCATAAAATAAAGTTATCCATACATCGGGAAATACTTTTCTTTACGAAAGGATTTCTAATAAGTAACTTATTATATAATGGTCTTCAATATCCTAATTTGTCGTTTTCATTAACATTAAAGAATGTATTTATATGTTGATATTTGAATTTATTTTATTTTAATAATATATTAACTTATTACTACGAAATTATTAATCATAATTTATCTTAAATTTCAATGCTTAATACTCAATTGTTATTAAATGCCTAATGATATTCATAAATTTTTTTCATTAATTATAATAACTCAGATGAACAACAATATTCTCAACTCCTAGTTTTACGTAATAATTGAAAAACAATGTGAGACGAGAAGCTTCGTAAGTTGTTAAGATATCTTAATTTAATCATAAGTTAGATTTTTTACAAAAAATTCAAAATAATATAATTTTTGAGACACTCATGCATTATTTACTCGTCCTTTTATAATGAAACATTTGCATTTGATCTCTTATATTTTCACGGCTAATATAATTAATTTCTTCAAATATATATATATATATATATATATATATATATAAAGCATCATAATAGATAAATATCGTAGATTATAATAGTATTATATTATTTATTATCTCCTAAATCATTTATTATAGCTTAATTTATTTTTTATATAATTTTCTAATTTGTTTAATTCTTACATTATAAATTGATTATATAATTACATGTATAATGTACATAATTACTTGGTATTTCTATATATTTCTATATATTTTTTATATATAAATAACGAAGAAAAGTTTTATTTTCATTGGGGTTTCTATTGTTGTGAATATTGTTTATAGAAAGTAAATTTTGTATATTCAATGGGCATGTTTTTATATTAAAGTATTGTCTTATCAATTTTAAGACTTATTTTACAATAAATATTATCTGATTTATTAAATATTAAAATAGTATAGAATTGATATATGAATTGTAATTTTGATAAAATAATAATTTAAATAAAATATTATAAAAATTTGATTATTCACTTCTATTTCTATTAATTTCTAGATTCGCATTTACTAGATCGTATTTATTTCTATAAAATTTCATGATTTTTAAATGTTGCATACATTTAAAATATAAAATATAAAACTCAATTTCTTATATTATTTCAAATATATTTATATAGTATTTATATATGTATTTGTTGAAATATAAATAATTTTTTTAAGCGATGAATAATAACAACATTATATTTATTGTTTAATTGACAATAATTAAATTAAATTCAAGGATAATAGACGAATGTATTTGGAAAAATTGCTCTTTTAATGATTTTCATCAAATAGACGGTGTATTATTATATTTTACAGTATATATGTGTAAATTGTAAAGATCATTAAACAATATTCAAATTTGGCGAATTTTGAAATAGAATGGTAGTGAAATAAAAGTGTCATAAATCTATAAATCCAATGATATAAAACAACAAATGTACAGGGCCTCAAACATAAAAGAATAATTTAAAAATGTAGTTATCTCAAAAAGTTGACGAAACATAATAATTTTGCGCAATGTTCGAGAAAATATGTGAATAGACGAGAGTAGGTAATGTGTGTGCTTTGATGACGAATTTGTTAACAACTCATGTTTTTATCTTATTGCGTATAATTTGGTCAATCATGACGTTTAAGTTACGTGTAGTGTGCAAGCTGCTCCAAGCGTTAGAACGAAGCCCAGGATCGTACTTATGAGTTTCACTGCCCCGCGGCAAGACTCTATATACATTTACAAGTAATGAGAGCACGTAAGATCATGGAGTATTGGGTACGCGCATTAAATCATTCTTTCATTAATTCTTTAATAGCGCATTGATTGTCTAATGAAATTGTAATTGTAAGCGTCAATGTAATATTAGTTTTATTCTTAATGACAGTAGGAATGATGCGATAATGTCGATGGCCGATTTTAATATTTATCATTGAATTTACATTTTTGGGAATGAATGAAGTACGAGTCGATTGATGCGTGACTCAATTGGTCATTGGCAATTGGTCACGAGGCAGTAGCGCTGCTTGGCTTGGAATGGTTAGGATAAAGCGAGGAGAAGTCGAGGCGAGCAATGGCTAAGGCAATAAATTTGAGGTAGAGAGAGGACGGGATAATGAGAGAATGGGGGCGATCGGGTGACCGAAGACGACACTGTCGGCGATAAGAAGGGAACATCCCTCCGTGAGGATGAGCATAATCTTTGCACACGGCCCAACTCGACTTGCACGGGGCACGTACATGCATCTTGCACACGACGTAATTGTCGTCGCTGATAAATTCAAACCCCTGACGGTGAAGCGGCAAATTCAGCTTGAAGAAGAGACGAGGAACAAGTGGAAAACTGACTTACCAGCCGACACTTGGAGAGATAAGGAAGCCACTACTACTAGTTGCCGCGAGCATGGAGTTTGAAAAGACTTGTGAGTAGTCGCTGTAATGCGATCGAACCTTGCCTCATTTATTTAAATATTTTAATACTTTGCATTTATCAATGTATATGTGTGCGCAAAGTAAGATTAATATGTATTAAAAATATACGTGCGTGCGTACTTGTTACATAAATTTATTAATTCGATATTGAAATCTTAATGTCGACTAGGGATTGTTGATATAAATGTTTCGGCATTTACTATGATTAAATAGCCACCGCCGTCGTCGTCGTCGTCGTCGTCGTCGTCGTCGTCGTCGTCGTCGTCGTCGTCGTCGTCGTCGTCGTCGTCGTCGTCGTCGTCGTCGTCGTCGTCGTCGTCGTCGTCGTCGTCGTCGTCGTCGTCGTCGTCGTCGTCGTCGTCGTCGTCGTCGTCGTCGTCGTCGTCGTCGTCGTCGTCGTCGTCGTCGTCGTCGTCGTCGTCGTCGTCGTCGTCGTCGTCGTCGTCGTCGTCGTCGTCGTCGTCGTCGTCGTCGTCGTCGTCGTCGTCGTCGTCGTCGTCGTCGTCGTCGTCGTCGTCGTCGTCGTCGTCGTCGTCGTCGTCGTCGTCGTCGTCGTCGTCGTCGTCGTCGTCGTCGTCGTCGTCGTCGTCGTCGTCGTCGTCGTCGTCGTCGTCGTCGTCGTCGTCGTCGTCGTCGTCGTCGTCGTCGTCGTCGTCGTCGTCGTCGTCGTCGTCGTCGTCGTCGTCGTCGTCGTCGTCGTCGTCGTCGTCGTCGTCGTCGTCGTCGTCGTCGTCGTCGTCGTCGTCGTCGTCGTCGTCGTCGTCGTCGTCGTCGTTTATGAATTCGAATCAAAATTTTCATCATTTCTACTCTAAAATGATCATTATACTTTCGTAAATATGAACTATCCAACTTTTCACGATAGCATTAAATAGTCCGATGACGAATGGTCAAATGATATTTATCAGATAATTTGTAATGGACGTTGACATTTCTTAATTCCAATAGAGCATATTGAATTACCTTTCAAAAAAAAAAAAAAAAAAAAAAAAAAAAAAAAAAAAAAAAAAAAAAAATAATTTATTAAAAATATTTCAATAAATATAGAATTTAATAAAGAAATGTTGCCAATTGATAATTCGAATGATTTCGTTAAAAGGAATGAAAGTATTATTACGCGAGGTGTTATAAAATGCAATTTCAAATAGTTACGAAAGTTTTTCCTGATTAAAAAATAAATTACTTGCCTCTATTTCACTGTCTTATTTCAATAAATTCTAGTAATGGTAAAGTGACGTATACAACAATAATTATATGTGATTTGATGTACCTTTATATTTATAAAATTATATAGCTATTATATAACGTTATCCTTACTACTACTACTACTACTACTACTACTACTACTACTACTACTACTACTACTATTCTTATTATTTGCGAAAATTTTCACTTATAATAATAAGGCTTATTATAAATTAGACAAAATATTCATCATTTTTTATAATCACTGTTTTATATCATCTCTTTATATTTATATTTTATATTAAGAAAAATGCATTAATTAATATAAATTTTATAACGCGTGGTCTTCCCGTTCATTGCTCGTACAAATCTATAGAAACGATTGTCTATATCCGATCTTCATTGATTTAAAATTATTATTTATGATATTATATATCGTTTGTATATTAAGTATAAAAATAATTACAATATAAGACTATTTACTTTAGATGTGCAATTTTAGTATATTAAATGTTAAAAACTGAAAACCTTAGCTAAATACAGCTAATTAATATGTTTTAGTTAATAATAGTAAAATTATATTTTACTACGATATCATACATAAAGTATGGTAGCAAAGTGAAAAACAAGTTCATCACTTTTATAAATATTAGTTTTCAAGAACAAAAATTTCCAATATCATAATAATTTGATGAAAATTATAGTGTTAAAATTATTAATGTTACATTAGGCTGCGATTGTTAGATTGTTAAACAATATTTGCAAGTGTAATAAATTTGTTTAATGATTTTTCTACCACTACCATCGATCACTTGATTTTCATGATTATTTTCGTTACAAATAGTACGAATAGTAAAGGAATTCCAAATTTTAAATGTCTTAAGAATAATTTATCTTCGTTATCTAATTAACTAAATTTATGTAAAAATATTTGCATAAATTTAACATATGCATCATTCATTAATGCTAATCAGCCAATTACTGTCTCTTTTCTTGCTTGCAATAAAATATATTCATGCTGAATGTTGCAGTAATTGATAAAGGCATAATTGTAAATGTAACAATAAAATTTTATTATTATTTTTATTTATATTTATAAATTTTAGTAATCAAAAAAAAAAAAAAAAAAATATCAATACATATTCGATACTTTCGAATTTTAACAACGTAACTAAAATAAATAAATACGAATAAACGTAATATTGACAAATATTTTTTATTCATGTACTTTTTACCAACTAATAAGTAGCACAGCACTATGCTACCATATTTTCCATGCATAATTTTTTGGTGAAAAGTAAATTTCTTAAAATTATTTCTAAATATAATAATTATATTTGCAAATTTATTTTATATACATTTTTAATATTTCTCTTTATTGTATTGCAGGCAAACCTAAAGCCGAATGTTCAAATAAAAATACGCCTGGAAAGGGGTGCAATTGTTGCGATGCCTGTGGAGGTTCATTCAAAAAATTAAATATTAATAATTACTCATTTGTTGCGTATTTTATGGGTATAAACATTTGATTATGTAATAGATGCATCAGGGGTTTGCCAATGCGGTGTTACTTGTAAGTGTTGCTGCTCTTGTCCCAAATCCAAAGACGAAAGCTGTGGTGATGATTGTAAATGCTGTGATGCCTGTAAAGGTATGTATGCCATTAGAGATTTGTTTGTAAAATTTCTAATTACATTTTAGGTTGATAGATAATGGCAATATTGTTTTTATTTATATATATATATATATGTATATATGTATATATATGTATATATAAATTATCACATAAGGAATGGAATTATTCTTAATATCACTGATTCACGTTCTACGTTCTATCAAGTCAATGACATTTTGAAGTTTAATCGTATTTGAAACATTCATAAATAATTTAATTCTTGGCATATAATCAAATTTTTCGTCTGTAATTACGATATTGAAAAATGTCAATTCAGAAATTTATTGGTCGTTGTAATGAACTGTTATTTCGATATAAAAATAACTAAAAGAAATTTTTAAATTTTCGTCAAAGGTTGCACATAAAGCTCGTAGGTGAAATTGTTATATTCATCAAAGGATTTTCCGGCAAGTGAAAACTTGCAATCTAAGGACGTTTATTATTTCCCATCAAATATCCGTTTATACAACCTCTATCGGCTCCTCGAATATCCTTTACCTAAAATTCTCCATAGTGATATCAGTTCAATTTAAAAAATATCAATTCATCCTCTCGAGTTATTGTAATTGGGCCGATATTGTAGCGCTCGATAAAACCCTGATTAATTAAGAATTTGAAAAATACAGTTTGTTTATGAAGATAGATATTCGCTACGGATGAATGCACGAAAATCAAGTCGTGATTCCTTGACATTTTTCTTTAGATATTTCATAAATGTTTGATTACTTGTTATAACTTACAATGCTAATCGATATAGCATTTACGTTTGTAATGGTAATAATAATGCAATAAAAAAAAAAAAAAAAAAAAAAAAAAAAAAAAAAAACGACATTAATGTCGCACCTGCTTTATATACTAAGTATCATTTGGTTAATATTTATTAAGAAATATAATAATAATGTTTCAGGTAGAGTTGCTAAGTGCGAATGCAAAGATAATTGCCAGTGTTGTTCTTGCTGTAAGATATCCAATACTGCTGAAGATAATAAAGGTCCGTGCGTAAAAGCTGAAACTGATAAAGATAACGATAGTTTAAAGTGCTGCGCTACCGAAGAAAGATCTGATAAGTCCGTGGATGTTAATGGTTGCTCCATTATTATTAAAATATTGAAAGGAAATCGAAATTGCAAGTGGCTTGTAACTGTCGGAGGTTTGTTATTATTAATTATTTTTGAAAGTTTTAAAGAATTTTTAAGAAATTAAAAAAAAAACCAAAAAAAAAAAAAAAAAATAAAAAAAATATTCAAATTCACTTAATTCAATAATCATTAATTAATAATTATTTTAATTTCGTTCATTTTAAAGCGTTGCTTAAGATATATTTGAATATTCAATATTAATTTCTCTCTCTCTCTCTCTCTCTCTCTCTCTCTCTCTCTCTCTTGATTTGTAGATGAAAACCGTGGCTGCTCTTCTACACTTGAGAAAAAAAATTGTTGCTGTACTGGAGATTGCAAATGCTGTGATGCGTGTGGATGTAATTATTAGTCAAATAATTATAAGAATAGACTTGTCGAGAATATTAATATATTTTCATGTAGTTACTTAATATATTTTGATTTAATTATTTGTTAGCCGAATCCAAAGTTTGTAAATGCCAAGGAGTATGCAAATGCTGCTGTGTCTGCAATGAAAAGAAAAAGCATTATTCTGGCGACGTCGATGTCGGGGAAAATTGTAAATGCTCTACAACATTTGGAGGTATATTATTTATAAATTCTAAAATTCAATAAAATGTGCAAGATATCATTGATGTCGAAGGATTTAATATAAAATCTTTTTCATTCTAGATAAATCAGTGCCTTGTAAATGTGGCGAGAATTGCAAATGTTGCGTAGCATGTGACGGTAAAATATTATTTGAAATAAAATAAAAGGAAGTAGCTGCATATATTAAAATATTTTCATCTTTTTCAATAAATTTTATTTCAGATAAATCAATATCGTGCGAATGCCAAGGAGAATGTAAGTGTTGTCCCAAGTGCTCCCGGGATGATGAAGACGACGCGCAGTCCAAGGATAATTCTTGTCTTATAAAATTGCTAATTTCGAGAAACAGTACGGTAACAAAGTGTAATTGTAAGCCTTCAAGGTCAGATGTCGCAGATCAATCTTATAGCATCACATTTGAGGTTGCTGGATCTGCTGGAGGATGTAAATGCTGTAAGGCGTGCAAAGGTTAATGATCGAATGGAAATTGTTAATTCTTCTAATGTGAATTAGTTTTAATTTGAAAAAATATTTCTGTTCAGATAAGAAAAAGACTTGCAGATGTAGAGGTGGCTGCGACTGTTGCAGAAAATGCTCGGGGCAAACACTGTCGGATAAATGCGAACAATCTACGAGTGCTTGTTGTAGTGAATAAAATAAACAATTTAACTATAAATATTGCTCATTTGAAAATGGTTTATATTTTAGATAATTATATACTAATAGTACTAGCATTACTCTATTGTCTTTTGCTAAATTTTATACATTTGTATGCATCGAACAATTGTTTACTGTGTTTCGAATTTTCATATTATTGTATTAAAAATTTTTTTCTTATTAATTCCTGTCTAATTCCTATATTTATCACTATTATATTTTCATGCGATTTGCTTATTATATATTATATGCTAAAACTTTTAAATTTTGAGTTAATTATTTTTAATGAACCTTCTGAAAATATTATAAATTATTATAAAATATATAAATCATAATAACCTCTATATATATATATATATATATATATGTGTGTGTGCGTGTGTGTGTGTGCGTGTGCGTGTGTGTGTGTGTAAAAATTAATTGTACAATATAATAAAATAAAAAAAAAAAATTTTTGTAACTTTTATTTACACACTTTTGAAGAATGTAATCATTTAAATAATTTGTATCGCATATGATTGTTTTTAGGATAATTAATAATTACATTATACTAAAAATGAAAATAAACTTGAAAATAAACGATATTTCATTATTTCGTATAAATAATAATGTAATAATGTAAAGTTTGTTTCAAATAATTAATATTTATAAAATGTAATTTATAATAAGTTAATTATTAGAATTTGATTGGAGAAATTTATATATCAGTGTATTGTCAAAAAGTTAAACAGTTATCGTTAAAAGATTTTTAAAATCTTTTAGTTTATTTATAATTGTAAATAAATTTATTAATTTTCATCAAAAATATCCTTTATATTCAATATAATAATTAAGTATTATTGAAAAAATTATTTGACGAATAAAATAAGCACTATATTGTAAATATTTATTAATAATATATGTTTTGTATTGTAATGTATATTTAATATTGTGATGTATACAAGTATTGTAATAATGAATTATCGATTTTATATAATTTATTACAAAAATAAAATAAATCTTATTTACGATATTCCTTCTCATTATTCTATTTTTCAATAAAAAATTCAATTTAAAATAAAAGTTTACATTTTAAGCTTTATGAACAGGAATCAGAGATATCTTTGTACATTGAGAAGAGAAATCTAATAATAATAATAACAATAAGTTTGTAAAGTCAAAGAAATCCAAAGGGGCCATGAAACAAGTTAATACTAATATTAAAAAAAAAAAAAAAAAAAAAAAAAAAAAAAAAAAGGTAAAAATGAAGCAAAAATTTTAGCTTTTTATTTACGTGCTCTAAATTAAATAAAAATCGAACGCTTTTACTAGTTTCCTTGGCCTTGCGCTTGGACTTTCAAAAACGATTATATACGCACACTAACGCACAGTTACGATTCCATTTTTTGTATCTACTCTGAGTAGGGCAGATTTATTTGATATGATATTAAATAAAATGATTGTATAAAACTAATGAATTGCAAATCTAATAATAATCTTATAGCTTTGATAAGCATGACGATTTTATTATTTTATTTATACATTTGTTCATTCAAAAGTCATCACATTATTTATAAATAGAAAGATTGTTTTATTATTAATAGTATTTTTATAACATTTATAGATGGACAGGAAGTTGGCTATATATAAAAAAAAAAAAAAAAAAAAATAATAAAAGAAGAAAGCATTAAGTGGAAGAAATGCGAGCCTGAAACAATCTTCCGGCAAAATATTATTAACTTTTGAAGAAAGAATAGTCTTAGCTTTCTAAGAGAACTATGATGATTTTGTTTGAAATAAGTTAAGGAAATTATGATTATGTGTTTAGCTAATGGAAGCCAACATCATTGCTAACTGTTACATCAATTAAGATAAAATTACAGAATCGTCATAAAAAAACTTTACCGATTCAGCATCAAGATTTAGAATAATTTTGTATGATCATTGGCAGCAAGAACGTATTATATATATATTTTTTTTTTTTTTTTTTTTTTTTTTTTTTTTTAATTATGCAATAGTAATTTTGAAAGTCACGTGTCCTTAATTAATGTTTGAAAAATTAATGAAAAATAACATGCGATTGATATAAGATTTAGTCGAAATTTCTTTTTGTAAGGACATCTCAAAATAATTTTTTACACAAATCTATCATTAGCTAATCATATGTATAGCTAATTATAAAAGTAATTGAAATATAGTTTGATAATTTTAATTATTAATGTTAATTATTGAAAAATCAAAAATTAAATTTATAATTACAATAGATTATCATAGTTTATTAATACATTACATTCTATTATACAATAGAAAACATAGAAATAATAGTTTTTTAATTTTTTAATTTTTTATTATCAATTCCTTTACTGTATTAATTGAAAAGTATTTATTGAAATAAAAATTCTATTTTATTTTTTTATTGAATATTGAAATAAAGTTTCTATTTTTATTTAATATATCCGTATTGTGATTTTCAATTTACAAAATTCCTCTCTGCAATACTACAGAATTAAAAGTTCGAATTACAAGAGATTATTCCATTGGTCAATTTCAATTAGAGTTTCGTAATATCTGACAAAATATTACTTTAACATCGAACGCTTCTCAATTAATATTGATTGATTGTACTTAATTAATCAATCCTGTTAGTTTTTAACAAGGGAATAAAACATTTAAATACATTCAGATAATTAGTAAGTTAAACTTGTAGTAGAGTAGTAAAGTAATAGAGTAAGACTTTTCTCATATATATGAGATGTATAGGAAAATGTTACCAAAATGGGTATTACCAATTGAGGAGCAATTGAAGAAGATTGAAGAATCGTTGGTAATTCAGCAATATGAGAATGTAATACGGTTTTTGTTTGTTTTTTTTTTTTTTTAATTTATGAATGTAAACTTTGTATCCGAGGGAAAAATGGACAATCCGAGACAATAAAGAAAGGCAAATAACGAAGCCGCAGGAAAATGTTTAGTTGATAATGATCGAGCGATGGCTTTGGTTGAAAACAAAATCGAAAAATATTATTTTAAAAGAAAGAAAAAATACATATTTTCATAATATATTTCTAATTTAATCTATGTTTTTTATTCAATATCCTTTTCTGAATAATGATATTTATTTTAAATATCATTGTTTTGTATAAATTGAAATTAATAGCATAAACGTGAAAACAATATGAATTTAATAAAACATTAAAAATACATATAAATTTTATAAATAACACCTATATATTTTAGTGTATAATGGAATTATATAAAGCGTATATAAAGCGAATATAAAGCGTATAATATAATATAAAGGGATATTCTTATTCTTTCAAATAATTATAAAATAATATCGCGATGTACGTCTATTGGCATTATTACAAATGCGTTTCTACTATGATTTATTATAAAGTATGTTTATATATATATATTAATAAACATATACAACTACTTTATATACTTCATAAAGTTTCATTATTTACAAATTATATCCATCATGCTTATCAAATACAAAATAATTTGCAAATAATATTACGTAATAGTTTTTTTATCCTATATTAATAGTATTTTAAATTAATATTAGCATTGTTTAATTGTGGGTGTAAGAATATGTTGTTATAAATAAGATTATACGTATAATATAAATAATTGAAGAAAATTTACAAATATGGAACATCCATAATATATGCTTTATTCGAATATTTTTAAATGAACGTAGACATTGTTGATTTGGCGTTAATTATACAATATTGACATTTTTAAGTTTTAATATGTTTGATAAGCCTTGTATATAACAATATTTCTTTATAATTGGACCTAAATTAATTGAAAATACATAATTGGTAAATTTTACTCCTTAGTTTTAAATAGATGTGCTCTTAAAACTATGTAAAACTCAAATTTTTGTATAGAAATGAATTTTCATTTCACTGAAATTATGAGTTATTTCGAAATAATGTCACTTGCGTCCAATAAAATAAATGTACTCAATGAGGCAATGACAACGTTTTCTCGGAATGAAGGTTGATATTTGTATTTAATCGTACAAAAACTTGTAGGTCGAATTCTCGATGCATAAAATTTATTACGAAAAAATAGTATTTTAATAAAATCATATGTTATAATAAATTAAATATGAAATAAATTATATTTTGAAAATAAATTTTTCTGATTAACGAGCTTTTATTATCTTCGCGTTCATTATTTTTGCTGGTAGTGCACAAGTGTCATAATTTTTATTATTTATATTTAGTTGCATCATCACCTAACTCTATAGATATCAATGCCTAAAAATTGTTCATACGAAAATAATGAAAAAATGAAAGGATATTTATGTAAAATTGGAAAATTAAAGTTATTTATTTTATTATAAGCTGTGGGAAGGAAAAAATGAACGTTCTCCAATATTTAACATTGAGTGTCGTCGTTCAAAAGATTAAAAAATTCGATATTATAATTTTAACCAATAAACTAATTCATAGAACGTATTATCAAAGTTTTAATGGATTAAAATTCAAAATTCAAATATTTTCATGCAATGGATGAGAATTACAAAGCTCAAAGCGAGTCATTATAATATTCGAATGCTTAAAAAAAAAATTGTGCTTTATTTACTAAAATTAGTGATTATGGATGGTGCGAAAACCATTTGCTCAATTAATCCAATTAGTATTCTATCGATTGAATATTATTTCAAATAAATGATCAATATTGATTATAACGACAGCAAGCTGTTATAGCCATTGTTCGGATAATCTAATATTTCCGTGCAAAACCAAAGGGATACTAGAATTACCGTAATGATCAACGTACGACAGAATAGGCATCCACCATATCTCGTTATTTTGCATTATAATGACGCTTTGACGTTCCCGACAATTTGTAATTCGAGCGAGGAAGTGCGTTAGCGCTGAGCTGACAGATCCACCATACTGGCACCTTAAAATATCCGAGGTTTCCTTTTCCTTTATCAAAGCGCGGATCTAACTATTTTTTTAAAACGAGGATGCATAGGAAACGATAAAATCCCACATGGAGCTGAAAGTGGACGGAGCTTCCTTGAGTCGCGCTGTGACGTCGCAGAAAAAAAAGCACGAGGACATAGTGGCCACGGATAAGAGAAACGCTGGAGCGACGGAGAAGGGGCGCGTTATCTGGCGGGGGTGGTAGTGTTGGCGGGGGAAGCGTTGGTGGAAGCGGGGGGGGGGGGGGGGCAACGACGGGACGATCGATAAATTGACGAGTCGAGGCGGAGCACCTCGAGTAAGTCATAATCAGTTGCAGGAGCAGTACGAGCAGTTAGAGCAGACAGATTATAAGATAGAAAAAGATAAAGAAAGAGTCAGGACATTATCAGACAGTGTCAGACAAGATGCCGGGACCCAACTGCGACAAGTGCAAGGGTGAGTCTGCCGATTAGCCCTATTATCTGTACTTTAATTATTGTAGGTACTTTATCTGTATGTAGGTACTTTATCTGTATGTAGGTACTTTATCTGTATGTAGGTACTTTATCTGTATGTAGATACTTTATCTGTATGTAGGTACTTTATCTGTATGTAGGTGTATCTGTACTTTAATAATCTGTAGGTATGTATTGGGCTGGTTGAGCGTATATTTGATGGCACCGAGTGCAATAGTGGCGACTTAAATGGTGTCGATACTCGATTAGTTTGCAATTGTCATTGAAATTTCCATTTGAGAGTTTCGAAAGTCAAATTGAAATTTCCGCATCGAGCATATAAAAGGCAATTGCTTACGAACCAAAAGATTTTGAAATTATGCAGGGATATTCATTTTGCTTTCAAGATCCGGTGATTCCTATAATTTTGGTTTTTTTTTTTTTTTTTTTTTTTTTTTTTTTATATAAAATACTTTTCTCTTCTCAAATATTCTAAACAAATACAATAGATAGAAGAGCAGTTCAAGCTGTAAATTAATTTCTTTCTTTTCTTTTTCGTTAGATTCATGCGACTTTTTATTAATATTTGCGAATGTTTATATTTTTCACTTTTTTCCCCTTCGACTCCTTCCAAACATAGAGTAGCATAAATTTTAAAGAATCGTACTCCCATTAAGATTGATCAAGTTGCTCAATTGATTTCTTATTGCATTGATTATGTATAATAACAAACACCAGGATACAGAAGCTCGTAACATATTTCTTTACTTCAGTTTATTTTTGCTTTTGAGGTATATATATATATATATATATATATATATATATAGGTATTATAATAATTTTTTATTGTGACAAAATTGTAATAAACGATGAATGAAATTGTAATGAAGAATCAGCCATAAGCTCATTCCGGAATTTCATTCTTAAATTATACAATTATTTGAATAAAATTCATCTTTTTTGTACGTGAAATTAAAAGAGGAATTTGAATTTTCTTTCTTTAAAATAAAAAACAATATGGATTTTCACTATTATTTATCTACAACTGCAAATTACTTACCCAGGTTAATGATATTCCCTTCTGTTTCTTTTCAACTTTACATTACTTATTCTCTTTTACAAGTACATCAACACATATGTTAATTTTAAACAATATATGGCGTAGCTTAAAATTTTAATGCAAATATCCTCGTGTTTGTAATCAGTATGACTTAAAAGTCTTTTGTTATCACATGGGAGAATACATGAAATCTTAGATAACTTTGACTACTTACGTAGGTTGAATATTATTAGGAAAAATCTGTTAAATCTAGTGACATTTATAATAATTTAAATTATTTTTATAATAATCTGGTAAATAAATACAATAATATAATTATGAAGAATGAAGCGAGTCTTAAGCATCTATTTGTTTATTCAATATTTTTCAATGTAGAGCTTTACAATTTTGATTATTTTAATTTTATTGAAATACTGCGAATATCAAGTGATAATTTAAAATGATCTATTTAGGTATGATTTAGGATCATTATATAGTACAATAGTAGTGTAAATATTACAAAAGCATTATAAAATGATTTTTAGAGTTTGAGATTTTTAGATTTTAGATTTGTAGACTTGAGAATGCCAGAGTAATGCTTAAAAGCCTCCGATTATTCTAAATAGCACATATAATAATAAATAATTTAAATTGATAAAAAAAAAATTTCACGTCACATAATCAGAAATCACTTTTCAAGTTTTTCATAAATCCCATAAATGTCTGCTTGTATCGGAATAGTTGCCGTTGCTTCTCATTTTGAAGCGATCGTCTGCATCCTCGGTCGTTCACACCGCTACAAGTTTATTCAACGTTCATCGTATCTACATTGAGATCTATTTGATCCATAGTGCATATCACGTACGGTCGATTAAGCCGAGGAATCCCAAACTTAGATGTATATTATTTAGTCTCGATGTCTGCAGCTAATTGCAGCCTGTTCATTACAACTCTGCTGACTTCATTATTCTACGAAATATCTCATGGAAGAGATCATGCTGATTCATAAAATTACAATTGTATCCTGTTTTTCAGGATAAATGTAAGCTCTAGCTGGAGGAGCTACACTCCTTATAGGAGAGTAAGGAATTACACAACGGCGCGTGTGCTCCATCGTTCATCAGCCTTAAGGGGAAAAAGCACTTCCTACAGGCTGTAGTTTTTAAATTGACGTATTAAAATTCACGGGTACGTGAAGTAATGACGAAGTTTCGAAGAAGTCATTAGTCTTTTGATTATTTCTCATGGTAAATAGAAGAAAATGTGATGCGGCGATAAAAACAAGTCTCAAATCGAATGAAAACAAATCGTTTCCGAGGTTATGAATAAAAATAACATACCGAGTAATTTTCTGCATTTTTGGGCGATTTTTTTCTTATCAAATGCATGAAGATGCGAGATGTAATCTTTGAGTAGGCGTCTTTATCAGTAAATCCGTACGATTATTTGTAAACATATTATTTAAAATCCTTTAATTTAGATGATAATTTAGGTAAAGGATACAGTAGAATTTTTACTTCCAAGATTCCATTTTAATCGCTCAAACGATAAATAATTTATTCATATTTTCAACGATCTTTTACTAAAATTTTTTAAGCAATTGATTCATGAATTAATTGTATGTACATTGTTAATTCCGACTTGTATAATCGGATATAATCGTTAATGTAAACAATTCAAATTCATAATTAACCGAATAATATGTGTGTGTGTGCGCGCGCGTGCGTGCGTGCGCGTGTGTGTATAAGAGATATTTCCCTAGTTAAAGAATTCTAGTAGTGCTTTCTATTATAAGGATATATTATCTAAGTGATTTAATTGAAGTTATAACTAGAAAAATATACAGTCAGAAATTTTTGGATTATTTTAATATTTATAACTTCAATTAAATATACAAAAATCAAATAAAACAAGCGATAAATTAAGATAAAACACAAGTAAAGAAAATATATTTCTTTTTTTTTATTTGCCGAAGATAAAATGAAGTATTTATCAGTTTTAATAAAAAGAAATTCATTTTGCTTAAAAATATTATTCACTTAGAAATAGATCAATTGATTTCAGTATATTTTTAAAACAAATATGATAATTAATTATAAGGAGGAAAGAAATTACGTATCATTAAAAAAAAAAAAAAAAAAAAAAAAAAAAAAAGCAAATCTTTAAACAGAATTGGTCATTAAACGATTAGATTTTCGTTTAAAGAATTTTAAATGCTAATTATTTATTTGCTTATAATAAATTGAAATATAAAAGAATCGCTTTCGGGTCATTGTACTACCAAGAGTAATTGAATGCGTGTGTTTCAAGGAAATTTGATGTATTGTATTATAAGAGGTGTATTTATCCACATGAACCGTAATTGATGTACTAATGGTATAACAATTACTCGCGTAGTAAACGTCATAGGTACAATTGATATATTTTGAAGAAGAAATTGTTGAAGATAATTTAGAAAGTATTTAAACTATTTTTATGAAAGGGCATTTTTATGTTTGCAAAAATTTTCTTAATCCTATTATATATACTTTTCGTAATAATGGTAGGTTACCATAAAAAGGCAATAAAAATTGTTTGTATACATTATTAATTATCTAATATTAACGGCATTTTTATATGGGAAACTAATTACAATAAAAAATTACGCATGCGCTTTTAATATGGAATGTACAATTTTTAGTAATTATAATATTATTAATTGCTAAAATTTAACGTCAAAATTAAAAAATGCTAAACTGCGGTTATTATATTTTACGCGAATAATTGTGAAAAAGTGATGTACACATACGAAATTTCAATATAAAACTGTAAAAAAGTGTTAAAAAAGAGAGTGAAAAGTGTAAGCAAGTATAATGAAGCAATTGGTAAATTGCTTATTAAAGAAAAAGTCCTTGTTATTTTGTTACTATACTGTATATTGTTAATTTAGTCGAACAAAAGTATTTGACGTATAATAATGGGTAGTGAAATGTGGGTTGTCAAAGAATCCAAGAAATTTAATTGATATTACTTTCATACGGAATTGCCAACTGCACACGAGGATAGCGATGACAATAATATTGTGAATGCAAATAAGTAGATGATAAAAACGGACGGAGAAAATATTAATAATAAATAATAAATAAAAGGAAGAGGGAAGACATTCACGAGTAAAACTTGGAAATTCCATGCGTCGTCGTGTGTTTACCTGGCAAAAAAAATACCCGCGAATGCAAAAGTTTTTTTACATTTTTTCATTTAAAGATATTATAATTATATTACATCACTCAATATAATCCACATAATCATGTGATCCTCAGATGCGATATTACGAGCTCTTCGGATACATCATTCAAATGTTTCTGGCAGTAAATTGTCAAAGTAAATTGTTCAGCAAGTAAATTGACTATATATGGGAGAACGTCATTTTCTAAAAGAATCGAGCTTGAGAAATGCTATATCTAATTACAATTGATGTACCACATATTCCCGCGTATATATATATATATATATATATATATATATATATATATATTCACTTATTCATGGCCTATTTCACTTTACAATCAAGTGTAATTGATGTGTAAACGAAGTAGATTATTTTCCCAACGTATATATTTTATGATTTTATTGTATAGTTACTTCATCATTATTTTTAATCACATTCAATTATATTTTCCAGCCACATTTGGATCGTTAATTTTGTTAGTTGAAAATTTCAGAAAAAAAGATAAACTCAACAAATATTTATGGAGTAAACTACATTCGAACGCCTTTAATCTATAAATATTTCATTTCTACAGTACCTAATACTTATTACTTAATCACTCATTCAATAATTCTATTCTCAATCCTATAATTTGTATATTTTTACTCAATAATTTCCAATATAATACACTTTCACATCGGATAAAATGAAGAACAATTAAGTTAAATAAAATATCATAATCTAAGATAATCTAATCTAAAAAATAAAAGAACCTAATAATAGTTAAATTAATAATTAAGCTTAATTGAGAGTAGCAACATTTGTGTCATGTTCATTATTCAATTATCAAGCGATTCAATAGAGTAAAAACAATAAAACTCACGTACCTAGTATGCATTAAGATAATCTTGACACTTATGAAGTACTTTTGTTGTTAATTTTTATTAAAGCCACGATAATATTTACAAGTGAAACTAGATTGGAATAAATTCAATATATTATTTAAAATTGTCTGCATGGCAAATGTTCATTAAATCACGGAATTTCGTAATATTATACTAACTTTTTCGTTTTATATTTCTGTTTCAGACAAATGTCAAAGCTGCAATTGCGGTGATAATTGCAAGTGCAGTGATGGAAACTGTGGAGGTAAACAAACGTTATTATATTGTCGATTTACGCGTGAATGAATTAAATGAATAAAATAATCTTAAACTTTATGAAATACGGCAGGAAGATATAGTTAATTATTATTATTAATTAATGCATTGTTAACAATATAGGGTGTTAAGGTTGTGTCTGTAATTTTTCAAGATTTTTTATAATAAGTCTCGAATTTTATGCTTATAGATATTTAAAAATTATTTGTTAGTGCAATCTGACTAACGCAATATCTTTAAAAAAAATACTCGTAAAAATGTTTTACGAGTATTACTTGTCAGATTAATTTCTTGCCACTCTATTATAGATCATACGTGATTATATCTAAAACAAAAAAAAAAAAAAAAAAAAAAAAAATTAATTAAATGTTTTCTAATACATCCTTTTTTTTTTTTTAACTATAATCGGAGAAGTAGTTGTTATGAATATCGTCTTTCTAAAATAAATTTTACTCGCGCACGATTAAGTCAATAAATCCCTCATCAAAGTGAAATTTTTGTGGGACAATGAATTTTCATTTGATTGCTTAGTTTCACTTTAATTAAATATAATCTAGCAAAATGTTTTCTAATATTTTTCTTCAAATATAGTATTCAAATACTCTATTATTTGTGTATATTAAAAATCAATAATATTGTTTTATTAATGTTTTTTATTGCATTAGGTAATTTATTGTCATATTTTACTTTAAGAATCGGATGTTATAAAAATATAAAAATAGCGTTATAATATTGATGGGATATAATATAATTTTTTATAAGTTTAATGTTGAAACAATAGCCTTACGCATATTATTCGCAGGATTCGAAATATGAAAGGAAATAATTGACTTTATGATACGTAGAAAGAAATCGCTATTATAACTCATAAATTAATAATATTGACTCTATATCTTATTATATTAATATTTCATTATAAAAGTATTAGAATAAATATCTTACGCCCTACAAATGTATATAAGCTTATTTATATAAAAGTCTTGAAAGAATTAGTACAAACAAATATCAAATTTTAATTGTAAATACTAACGATTATTGTACAAAAATATTATTATAATAATATTATCTATAAATATATTATTCATCTTGATTTTCTTTTTAGATAAATGCACCTGTAAATCATCTGGTACACAATGCAAATGTAATCCATGTGCTTGCAAATGAAGAATCTCAACAAATTATCAGCTTTAAACAATAAACATTATTGTAACAGTTATTAGAGTAAATGTGTATTTTCTCTAAATTATCTTTTGGTTTTAGAAAATTTAAATTTCTTTACATAATCGCACGTCATATTCACTTATAAATTATTTATTATTGTAACTATGTATTTCAATTTTTTGAATTTAAACAGAATAATCTGTTTAAAAAATATGATAAATAAATAAATAAATATATATTAAATATGTGTATAAGCATTTTATTAATTACCTTCACTTTGTATGTCCATTATCAAATTTTAGAAAGTAATATTATAAAAGTTTAATGAGGTGTGTAGAATAATTTATTTTGAACTATTTCTTTTTATATATTTGTATTTTTTACAAAATATTTGTCCATTTTAAATGCAGTAAATCGAATTTATATTTAAATATAATTTTTAGATTTTCTTATTGAATGACAGGAGTATATAAAATTTCTTTGAACCTATATGCTTAGAATATTTAATTGACATGTTTTATTACTGCAAAAGTTGCATTCAATCAAAATTAGAAATTTTTGTAATATATTACGTAGGTGTTACGTATACTTACAAACACATATTAAAATTTGATTTTGGATATAATTTGATATAATAAGACTCATATAATTTGATGTTATATTCATTTATTATAATGAATAATATTACAATGGCTTATATATTATTAACACTTACTTTAATTCAAAATAATTCTTACTGATTTTATTTGGAGAAATCGATAAGTTTGAGAAACAAACAAAAATGATAAATTAAGTAAATTTACTAATTTGGAATTTCCTTAAATGATTTTAATATGCATTCATACACCCACCCACATGTGTGTGTGTGTGTGTGTGTGTGTGTGTGTGTGTGTGTGTAGGTCTGTAGGTCTGTAGGTCTGTAGGTGTGTATGCGCGCATATGTTTATATGCGTATATGCGTATATGCCTATATATATGTGTATATGTATATGCGTATATGCCTATATATATGTGTATATGTATATGCGTATATATGCGTATATGTATATGCGTATATATGCGTATATGTGTATATATGCGTATATGCCTATATATATGTGTATATGTATATGCGTATATGCCTATATATATGTGTATATGTATATGCGTATATGCCTATATATATGTGTATGTGTATACGTGTGTATATATGTGTATATGTGTGTATATATGTGTATATATGCGCGCGCGCGCGCGCGCGTGTGTGTGTGGTGTATATATGCGTATATATGCGCGCGCGCGCGCGCGTGTGTGTGTGTGTGTGTGTGTGTGTGGTGTATTATGTGTGTGTATTCATGTGTGCGCGTGTGCGTGCGTGTGTATTTGAACGCATACTTTAAATTAGGCCGTAATAATATAAATTTTTGTAAATATAGCATGTAAAGATTACCTTGTATTATATTTTAGACAATCGATTTAAGATTTGAAAGAAAGTATATAATATCATACTATTCTACTCTTTAATTATTCATGATTTTTAATATAAATAATACATTAACTTATTAAAATAAATAAATGATAATAAATTAATAAATGAATTCTACTCGCATATATGACTTATATTTATGTTTAAAAATATTGAACTCTAAGAATAGACTGTTAAGATTTGTGACATAAATATTTTGCAAGCGTGTTTTTTCTATCATTGATAAAAACTCTGGGGGAAAACGTTTTAAAGTACCGTTTTCACTTTGCAAATATAAGATTTATTTGAATATATGAAATAGTAATATATCAATGAATTTAATAGGAATTAATATTTTAGCTTAAAGAAAAGGGATAAGCAAATTTAAATAAGTTCATATTATGTTTATAGAATAAATATAATTTATTCTAAGGTAATTTGATTTAGATTTGGTTTTGCGAATCAAATTGATAGATCAAATAATACCAGCTAAAATTTTTCATGATAATTATTAAATAATGGTTATAAGATATGCCATAATTAATTTTTATAATAATCTATTAATTTGCCTAATAATGCAATATCATTTTTTTAAATAACTTCTTTCGTATCACTTACTTTCTTATAATAATATCAGTTACCCCACTATTTAATATATATAATATATATGTAATAATACTACAATTTATTCAATATAAATATTTAATTCAGTTATCATATTATTGTGATACATGATGATATTTAAAAAAAAAATTTTTAATCACATTTTATACATCGACAGATGTTCATAAGAGAAATTATGAACAGCATAAGGATAGTAAGAGATCTCTTTTATCGACAATCTTTTTATCCTTTTGCAGATAATTACAGTAGTTACTTACAAATGTTATTTTAGCGAAAACACAAATATTGAAATTTAAACAATATCCATTTTAATAATGCATAGTAAATTAAACATTATTATTTATAAAAATTAGTACAAAAAAAATGCACGTATATTGCAATTTGATTTTATAGATGAGAATTAAATTTTAATCGATTATTTTTTAATTTCTTTTATTAATAAATGTTTTATAATAAAGTAGACTTGAAATTGTAAAGAATTTTACTACGCTTTTTTTTATTAATTTTAAGGTAGAAAAATTTTACTTTATTTTCTGAACGTTTGATGGCCAAATAATCACACGAACGAATAAGTAGAAATAGAAATGAATGATAATAATTAGTAAAAGTAATAAAAAAAAAAAGATAAAATATTTACATTTTATTATAATAAAATTTCAATATATTGTAATAAATCAATCATAATTAATAACTGATGATAATACTAATAAGTAGAGAATTTAATCACACACGATTTATTAAGTTTTATTAAGAGAAAAGCATGAATGACTATTTGCAAGCGGGCGGTAGTCAGTCTTGTATGTTATCTTTTACCAGTTTCATGTTCATGGAAATGCATTCGATTTTCATGCAATGATGATGTTCAAAACGATTTTTTTCTACCTACTTTCATTTGAATGCCGCGAACCAAATGAATTTGCGCGACTATTAGCGAACACCGCAAATCTGACAGCATTCGTAAAAGGGAATTAATTAGCGTATTTCCTCTGATCTTTGGCAGATCACTCGACGAAATCAGAGTCGAGTCGAGTCATTATTATTTCAGGTGCGGCTCATGCTTTACAACCATTGGTTCTACTGATTTCAGTCCGTCTGTCTTTCCCTTGGCTTTGGACAGGAAGGAAGCATTTGTTGGTACAGCGAAATTCACGCTCCTAGGAACGTTAATTTAGTTTTTAAGTTCTTTATTTATTCTCATTAAATATAACCTTGTCGGCAATCATATGATTTTTTAATGATCTGTTCAAAATATTCATAGTTTCAATTTATTGTTAAAAAAGTCTCACATGACGTTTTTAACTAAATGCCACAATAACGACTACTTTCTTTCTACTAACTAGCATCCTTCTTGCAACGTAGTGGAAATAAAGGCAAAATAGTTGCATCGAGAAGAGCTTTGGCTACGTTGAAATATACATCATTCAACGTTAAGAATCACCGTTTTAATTAAGTGTCAGGTCGAATTTTATTATCGTAATATCGGCTATCATATCGAGCAGCCATTTAATTATTTTTTTTTCTTTTTCAAGCACTCTTTGTTGTGTTTTATTTACATAAGGGCAAAAGTATAAAAGTGAAGAAAGTCTGCGTGAACTTTCTTATTAATGTCGACAGTCCCCAAGAGGAGCAGACATTCATCCGTAAAACAAAACAAAAAACAAAAAACAAAAAAAAAAAAACAAAAAAAAAGAAGAAAAAAGTGCGCAGAAGGTTAATGTCGTTTATGTTGTAGATGGGTAGAGGGAAGAAGTTTTTAGAGGTAAGCGAAGGGCTTGAAAGGGAGGCTTCGCATTAATGATACGGGCGCCACCTTTAGAAAGCGATATTTTCATCATTGTTACCTGCTTTATGGGAGCCGTCGCGTGATCCCGACTCCTGGTACCCCCATCCCGCGACTTTTTGCTTTCTCCAAGCTCGCGGCATTCATTTACATAAATACAAACTTACCGTCTTTGTCGCGAGGGAATCGCAGTACCATTACGCGATGGAAAAATACAACGTTTCCTCTCAACGAAATGTTCCGGTATTTTATTGTGATTTTGATGTCGTACTCCTCTACTCCATTAAATAAAGAATAACCGAGCCAAAGAATAACTCGTAAATAAAGAATTCATAAAGCTTTTTGCGCTTTCCTATGGTTTCCTGAAAACTTCATTTAAGATTTGTTTTATTAGCGAGGCCACGGATCAATTAGACTTTTAGGAATCACGTGGCCGCGAAACGAGAAATAGGAGAAATACGAGAATAAACGAGAATGATTCTCGATGTGAGCGATGCTTATGTTAAGATTCAAAACGCTAAATTTAAGTGAAATTGTTAGTTGTTGCAGATGCTAATATTATGGATTATTAAACGAGATACGTAAATTATATATTGGGACCATTTCATTTGGTAATCCAAATGATGTCTCGGATAATTTTTTATAGCTATATTTAAAAAATTGTTTGGTTGTTTAATTCTGAAATATTACCTAAGATTCTTATCTCCAAGTTCTAGATGTTTTTACTTGGCTAATCATCGTTCATTTATTTTGTAATTGTAAATAATGACTGATTTTTTACTTTTTCCCAAACATTGACAACATTGTTATTTCATATAGTCGATTGAATAATTTTATAATACTAAAATATTTCCGCTATTTTCAACGGTATATTTATTAGAATAATAGATATTAACTATGCAATTATAATGAAAAATAAAAAATATTATTTAACATATATTTTGTCAGATTTCATTACTTTAATTGCGTTTTTCGTTGGAATTACAAACTCCGTTTATAATTTTAGGTTATATTGAAATTACGGTGTCTTGATATTTTATATCAATATTATCTTATATTTTATATTTACTACTAATATTAGAAAATTTCTAAATAACGTTTTTAGGAAGTATTTGTATGCGTTAATTACAAATGTTAATCTAATTGTTTACATACAATTTTTTAATTTTAACATATAATAGTCTCTCTAAAATATCGTTCAAAGTTTTTTCATTTCGTTAAATTTCTGTTCAACAAGATAAGATTAAATTAATAATTCTTAGTATAACTGAATATCTCTGTTTAATTAATTTATTTATTTATTCTGTTTACTACCTTAAAAATATTCTTCAAATATAATTAATAGTAATATACGTTGCATTATTACATATAAAAATATATAAACATTGTTTTGATATTATACTTATTAATGATAATTAAAGATTTAATACTTTTCTTCGAAACTTTCATAATAATATTTTCTTTATTTTAGATCCATAATTAATTTTCAGATTAATGCATTATCAATTTATTATATGTATAGTGATATTTCATTTGTTATATAAATATTGTACTCGTACTTCTGTTGACATTTTATTTTTATATAAATATTCTCTTATGATTGGATTGGATATTCTTATCAAATTAATAAATAACAATTATTTTAAATATAAGTAAAAAATAATTAAATCGTCTATTACGTTATTTCTTTCATATTAATTACAAAAACTAATTCTTCCCTTAAAATTTTCATATTCTATATTTAGAGGCAAAATTTATCAACATTCTTTTCTCACTTTTAAAATATATACAATTTATATATAACAAATTTTATACATTAATTAACTATTTGAAATAAAATAGCATTTCCAACTTAATATGTGAAATACTTGTATATAGTATTTATAATATTAATCATTTCATTTTCATTTTTCATCATAATTTAACACTAACTAATTATCACAATATTTCTCAAAAAATTACATTTATAACAAGATAAAAGTTAAATAATATATCTTTTACAATCTTTTGATTGAATGAATACAATTTTTATAAGAAATATATTTTTACTTCTTATTAAATTATATGTATTAAAATTAAATAGTAAAAATAAATTAACATGAATGAAAATTAATTTTTATTTTAATCAATACTAAAGTATAATAATATATCTATAATTTCTAAATAGATTTTACTTTAAATTTGGCTTTATATTTTATATTTAATTTCCAAAACTTGTTCACATAGTGAAAATGACCAGCTACATTTCATTTAATGTTTCCCTTTATTAAAAAATAGATTATAAAAAATGACTCACAATAGTAATGTCGAGATAATTAAACAGAATAGGTAACCTTAAACTAATAATATATTTTTATACAATACAATATGCTTTTATATGTAATTTGAGGTTTTTTTTTTATTTATTTATATATGATTTTTATAATGTATAATTTACAATATTTTTTGTGTAACATAGTACAATGATCCAAATAAAAATTATGCTCTGATAAAGTTTCTTTTAATCTGAACTACAATGGTTATAGTATTTACTGCCGCTTGATTGTTTTTATTTAATTTATAAAAGATTCTATATTTTTTAGATAATATAGCAGATCAGATTCATAATTAAAGTTTATTGAAATCTCAACTCGACTATCCATGGCTTCAGTAAATCATAATCATATTAATATTAATCATCTATAAGAAATATTTACTTTATATCTGGAATGTATATTTATGTAAAAACTCTTTTAATCCATCATGGTAAATAGCTCATTTTATTTTCCAAATAATTACGTAATAATCATTAACAACTTAAATTAAGATTATTAATTCTAGGAGATTTGTATTATACATGGATAAGATTTAATGCCTACAGAGATATTTAATAGCACGAGTTATTACACAAATAGTTGCTTTACAATATATTTTATGGAATATTTATTGTAGAAACTTTTACATTTTAAACACAATATCAATAAATAACTGAATATTATATAATATTACATATAAGTTTCATTTCATTACTGATGCTTAGCAATTCTTATTTAAATAAAAGGTATTGAAAAGTATTAGTTAAAAGTTAATATTAATTGTTTTATTCACTTTAGTAGAGTTCATTGATAATAATATTATAGTGTAACTAAAGATATTATTTTTTAGTTAAATTATTTTTTCACCACTTTATAAATTCTAATTTATTAAGAAATATGTATTTGGAGCGCAGATTGCGAATTTTATTGATATTCAAAAGAAAAGTTATATTATCGTTATTATTATTCGGATTATTTGTAATAAATAATAATATTATTATTTGTTAACGTACATTGAAAATAGTCTGTCTAAATTACAAATGTTGCAACAATTATTTATTCAACGTAACTTTCAATCATTTGTCAACTTGTCTTATCGTTACGTATAGATGAATATATTAGAGATCATTTACTAAATTAATTATAAATTAATTAAAAGATATTGTATTGGCACCGTAAAGTTAAATAATCAAAAACCTTATCTTATGTAAGGATATTTTGATATATTTAAAAACTATTATTATCAATTTTTTTTTTTTATATTACTTTTTGATACTTAATTTATCTATATTTAATTTTCATTACAATAATTCAATTTAAATATATATTTAATTCTATTTAATAATATTGAAAGTATTTATAATTTTGTAATAATGATGTTCTGTATATTAATAATTACATAAGCAAATTTCACCACTCAGGTATTTTTCATTTTAATGAATTTTATTATTTAACTAATAGATTCTTAGATATAATATATGGATTTAAGATGAAAATAAATATGAATGAGAATAAGATGAAAATAAGATGATGAGATACTCCGTGAATAGTATAATATAATCGCCTTTTATTTGAATCAGGAAATATCTAATCAATGAAAGGTGAGTGCATTTTAAATAAAATTATTAACTAAGAAATACAAAGAAATGAATAAATTTAATATTAAATTTAATATTATATTATTATTAAAATATTCAATTATAAGCAAAGTTGATACATTTTTTTATATACTCTAATTAATGTATCGATAGTTCAGTCGTCAAATACATTTTGATTAGATATATTCAAAGTGTGATGTAAAAACATAACACGTGCATTTAATCATTTAGATAACTTCATCCAATTTATTAAATGATAAAAATCAATAAGGTTGTATCTGATTATCAAGATAACTTAAAATCATTGGTATGATTTAAAAATTATCACGTGTATGTAAATGCCGAAATTATTTTTATTCGTATATATTCTAATAATATAAACATTCATTTATAAAAAACAACTGTGATTCAATTTTGTAAATTTATGTAGTTTCGTTAATCTTGTAATACGATACACATTCAACCTTAAACGTATTAAAATACTAAATATTATTATTTTAATGTTAATAACTAATGTCTATTGTTTTATTAAAATCATTAAAATTGCAACAAATCTAATGACTTTTTATAACATTATGAAGATCATTAGTATTTCATAATATCATTCGTTTCTCAGTTAAATTAATATTGAAATAGGTTTTATAATTTTTATACTGAAATAATATTATGAATTATATTTTACGAAAAATTAGACCGACAAGAATTTACTTTGTTTAGATAAGAAGCAAATGATTAGATACTAACAAGAATGTTATATTTATTATTGCGAGCTTTTTCAGAATGATTTTGAGCCCTTTTTCATGTATTTACAAATGAGTATATAAGTCATAAATGGAACTCTAAATTATAAAATAACTGAAAATTCGAAATTGCGACACTCTCTTCATTTTTTTATTACGTTTATTTGTAGTAAATAATATGAAAATATTGAAATTTCCAAATATCTTTGGCTTCAAATCTGCTTAAAAAAAACTCAAGATACACGAGATAAAAGAAGATACCATAACAGATTACATTATTCATTACATAATCATGGCGGGACAGTTATACAATTGTCTCAATTTAATAATATTTATATTTATTAAATAATTTACTATTAACACTTGTATCAAATGTATATTTTATGTTAATAATAAATTACAAAAAAATCTTTTCCGCTATTTATTTAATCTGATGAAATTTACAGTTACTATTGTGATTTTACTCTTTAAAAAATTTGCATATATTTACAATGGCTTAATAGTTTTATTCTTACTAAAAGGTAATGGAATGTCTCTCGTTCTTCGAGATTTACTGACTATTTAGCATGTATTTAATGTTCTAATATTAAAATAATTATTTATATATATATATATATATATATATATATATATATATATATATATATATTTATTACAAAAATTAATTATCATACAAAAACATACTTTTCATTAAACAGAATAAGCCATCAATGGTGCTCTACTATTATTTGAAAAAGTTTAATACAACAAAAGTCCAACAAAAGATACATGATGCGTCGAATTATAAATACTTAATTAAATATCTTTCCAAATTATAATAGAATCAAAATTATTTTGCCACAAAAAGGGAATTAGCATTACAGTACGTTTAACCAACTACCTGGCTCACTTCCATGTGCTCACGAATGACGTCAGACCAAAGCTATTAAATGAGAAAAAGCTGACGCGCGTGCGTATTGTATTGGATTCAGAATGTTTACTTGGATATATTGGTGTGTGCGCCATAAAAGACTATTATATATATTATAGTTCGTATCGGAAGGTATATCACGTTCATTATCAATACAGTTAAATGTAATATTACTTTGCATAATAATAGTTTTAAATTTAAGATAATTATTTTTACAAACCCAACCACGAGTCTTCAGTAGTATAGTGGTTAGTATCCCTGCCTGTCACGCGGGAGACCGGGGTTCGATTCCCCGCTGGAGAGTATCTTTTTTGTTAATTTTTTGAAAATAACACTGAGATTTTGTTACATTAAATGGTAAGAAAAGAATCCATGTTAACTCCATGCTATTTATCATTATACGGATAATCTCAAATATCAATATCAGGCTCATATTTCTTAAGATAAATTAATTTTTTTGCTTCGACGTATGCGAATGTTGGTTATTTTTTCATTAAATCTAATCAAAAGCGACTGATATTATTTACAATATTTACTAAAATGTTTAAGAATATATTATATATTACGAAACTATATATAATATTATAATACTAATTAATATCATTGTACGTATTTGTTGAGGAATTATTATTCTGGCATAGAAATCTTTTAATAGAATAATGAAGAGCGAATGAAAATTTAAGCTGAAAAATATTTTTCAATATTTCTTTAGCGTCAATAATCTGGAAAGATTTAGCATTAAACGGTTTAATTTTATATTTATTTTTCGATATATACATTATAATAGATGGTGTGCTTATATAGGTAATTCGATGCTTATATTTATATTACAATTTTATCTCGTATAGACTTTGTTTCTTGTCGTTTAAAGATGTTAAAGGGGGGGGGGAAACATTCTACAGTTTTTGAGTTACTAAATTTTTTTTTTTATTTAAAATAACTTTTTAAAATTTTCATCTTTCAATTTATATATATATATATATATATATTTTTTTTTTATTACGTAAGAGCGTGATTTATTAAAGTAATATTTATTAAAGGAACCTAAATCTAATATTATTTATATATTTATAATATAATATAATTTATAATATAATTACGGTGCAATTTTATTTTATGTCATGAAATTTTTATAATTATTGACTAATTATTCAACACTCGACACTTCACTGTATTCCTGTAAAAATAGTTTCTATACAATAAGATATTCTATTGCGTATGCAAGATATTATTTTCTATATATTTTTTACTAGATGTAATATATTTTTAATGTCGAGTGACACGTTTCAGTTGCCGAATATAAATATTATATTTAGATTCATTCGTACGTACAGATTTAATTTTTTCATGTTCGATTCTCGTATAAATAAATATCTAAAGTCTCTTATGTAATACGACGAAGTAATTGAAAATTCAATTGATTAAGGGATCGGTGGGAGTAAGCATTTCATCGTATTAAACAATTGCAATGTTAATGTATATTTATTTTAATATAAATTTTAAACAGATAAACGATAATTAATTATATGGGTAATAATTAAACTTATAATTTGCCTAAAATATAGTTTGAATTGAGCGAATGAAAGAATGGAAATAGTGCACATATAATGTTAAGGAGAATCGAATATAAAATTTACGCACAAATACAATGGGTTAATTAACTCATTAACCATTGCTAATTTCAATGGATTTATTAGAAAACTTGATAATTTAAAAAGAGCATTTTATTAGTATACGAGAGCTGTGAAGACTTGGTCCCATATTATTAATTTTTCATTACCTATTATTATGTTAAAATATGAAAAAGGAGAGAAAAGAAAAAATAAAATAAAATCAAAGTAGAAAATAGAATGATTGAAGAGGAAAATCGCATGAAAAACTAAAACGTTAATTATACTCGTACTTCTTGAGTATGAAAGCACAGTGCTCTTAAAAAAAAGTACAACGGAACTTTTCGCTCGATTGGCCTGAAAATTGGTGTCGGCAAAGCACCCAGAGAGAATTGTTAGAGCGTTTGTTGGTCTCAGGGTGAGACTCGTCGGGCTTTGTCTCTCGAGGACCGTCCTAATGTTGGTTTATTGTTAGCCTCTGCCTGTTGGGTATCACTTGTCGCACTCGCGTCTTACATATTTAAGCAGCCTGTCCCATTAGTGCCTTGGCTTCTTATGCCAACCAGCAAACAACTTCTTTTATTTCGGCGCGTCGCCCCTATTTTCTTTCACTCTTTCTTCGCCGCCTTGTTAAACGAAAGTGTTAAGAATCATTCGAGCGTCCATTTCGGACGACACACGTTCGCTTACTTCTTTAGTTGCAAACTTGCATCTTTAACGAATATTTTACTCGATTCTCTCTCTCACTCTCACTCTCACTCTTCCTTTTATCATCTAATCGTATGAAGCGAACGCATATATATTTATCCGATGTAATCACCAATCGTGGAATTTTTTTAGTAAAACTAAGTTTCATTCGCGTTAGTTGTGCCTGAAATCACTCTTCCTCTTATCTCTCTCTCTCTCTCTCTCTCTCTCTCTCTCTATATATATATATATATATATATAAAAGAATTTTTCGATTAATATATTCATTATTTTTAAGGAATTATCTTATTGATTAATGAAGTTTAAAGACATTTTTAAAGTTCCATTTACTTGAAAATGGAAAACATTAACTCTTCTATAAGTTGGTTAAGGATTATTTATTGACTACTACTTTATTTTTAAATAGTGAAAATTCAAGGAAAACTTTATAGTTAACAAAATATATGTTAATAAGTTAATGAAAATGAACGAAAAACTTAATACATTAGTTTTGTATACGTTTGAGTTAATGTCTTTAGTTTAATGTGTATTATGCGATTAAGAGTTGAAGATTATCGAAATGAATTTAAAATTAGTTGAATTATTAAATATCATTCGTATTAAGTTATTATTAAGTTAAACTTGATTGACAACTTCATTAGAATTCCGAAGTACGTAGTTTGAACGACTGAGTAATTCTTTATTAAAAACAGATTCTGAAATGAAATAACAAAATTATTATAGTTTAGTATATTTTTCATTTTTAAGATATTAAAAACAATGGATAATATAGGAAACCAGTATAGTTACGTTTTTAATAAATTATATCATATTGTCAATGTTCACGAGAGAGAGAGAGAGAGAGAGAGAGAGAGAGAGAGAGAGAGAGAGAGGGAGACAACATTGAGAAATAGAATGAAAGTATATTTTATATTGTAAAGAATATTTAAGAAAGTACGTTAATTATTTTTACAAATTTTAGTAATTATTAAAATTAAACGTTATTTTAATTTATCACATATTGTATTATAAATTCTTGTTGACATTTCCAGTCAATAAAAATATTATATTTAAGCGTTTTTTAATTTTTAATATTTCTTTAGTTATCCATCGTTTATTTAATTTGAATTGTAAAAAATATTTATTTTTAATTAGTTGAATTTTGTTTTATTCTATTTATATAAAGTGTGCGCTACTTATTGAAGCTTTTCACTCGGTAATTAATTTTTAATCTAAGCAAACTTTAATTATGCACGATTACGCGATAAAAATAATCGACGAAACAAGAAAAGGGAAAAGTGCATGGTGGAGAATTGTACTAGTAAACGAAAAAATTAAGAACACCCAATTAACTTTCGACGTTTTTCCCCAGGACTAATTAACCGCGTGGAGATAAATAAGTTTTACTACGTTCAACTCGACGAGGCCCTTTCGCATTCTGTTTTATACATGCAAAAGAGCCTCGAAAAATAATCTCATTCTCAAACGAGTACGAGCGAATAACTAAGAAAGCAAAAGCGAGCGAGAGAGTATAATAAGGAAGAAAATGAGAGCAAGAAGGAAGGTATAAAAAAAATTAAGGCTACGTAAATATATTTCATTGATGCAAAAATACTCAATATTTACTAATACTCAATACAAGGTACAACTTATTATAATGCCGATTTATTTTTCATTTTATTCTATTATTCGTTACAAAAATTATATATGTTTTTAACATAAAATTTAGCATAAAATGTTGTTAAATTATCTCAAATACGTTCCGAATAATTACAAATATTTAGAAAGCTTGAGAAAAACTATATGTAATTGAATTAAGTTATGAATATACTAAAGTATCTTTATATCGTTCTATCTATACTATGAGATGAGATTGGAATTATAAAATTAAATTTGATTTTTAATATTTTCCTTTGTTTCTGCTAAAGTGATAAAGTAAGGTAAGATGATTATACAAAAGTCTACATTTTATTTTTATCTTGGTTGAAATGGAATTCGCTAAAAAATAATTTAATTCTTAGATATTCTTTACAGTTTGCAGAAATGTTAAAGTAATTTTATCGTATTGTCGTCTTTTGATAAGTACTTATTAAAAATTCTTAATATGGACGATGAGCTAAAGTAAGAAAATTCTTTTACTCTTATGAGAACTAATATTATTATAAACTAAATATTATTACTACGACGATGAATTATATTTCGAAAGGCAATGAGCGACATATTTATGCATACTCAGAAGACTATTAATTCAATTTTCATATAAATGTTGCACTTACGGATGAGAGTGAGAGTGAAATTGAAGGTAAGAAACAGGAAAAAATGCGTATGCTAAATAAAGCGTAAGTAAAAAAGACAAAATTTAATTGTCAATGTTAAAAATCCGACTTTACATAAAATAATTTACTTGGTTGTGAACATTTATTAGAACGATTAGTTTTTATAATATTTGAGGACAGGAATGATGAAATCGCTTGAATCAATTCGCGTCTTTCCCGTGCATTTATAATCGAGTGTAACTGCTTGATTTTTATTATTTAATAGTAAACTCGAGGATACGTTAGAATGATCAATTCTCAATGCTCGTAAGCTTAGAATTATACGAAATGGAGGACGGAAGTAGTACACGAATGGCGAGGACGAGACGATAATAATAAAAGAGCTCGAAAGGATGCAAAGTGGCAAGTATGTTTTACGGATTGAAGTTCGTTAAACTTTTCGTCGTTTCATTATTCGCAGACGTTGCGCACTTCTTGCAACGACTCCCGTGGGGTACATCGATGCTTCTCCATGAGTAGCGTTTTCTTGTCTCAACTCTTTATTTCGTCTCTCTCTCTCTCTCTCTCTCTCTCTCTCTCTTGTAAGCTGATTATATGAGCGCCAAAGGGTTACGTTCGAACTTGGTGTACTTTCCTTTTGTCTTTCCTTCATCGTTTGTCCCGTTCCTTATCTAACTATGGTTTCAGGGGTTTGTTGGCAAAAAATACATTGAAATGAGTTTCCAATGTTTCATACAACACTTTATTATGTTTAGAACTATTGTATTCTATAATAATAAGTAATTACATTTTGTAACTATGGATACGTCGACACAATAACTAATATTTATAAGTAAGCATTTATTTCGAATTATTGAATACTGGATGTATCTTATATATATAAATAAATTTTATTTTCAAATATTATTGTTAAACATTTTTTTTAACTTATAATTCGAGTTAAATTTTTTCTTATTTGATCTTAATATATATGAATGTATGTGTGCGTGCGTGTATTTCGTAGTAAATTTAATATTAAAAATAAATATTAAAATAATAATAATAATAAAATAATAAATAAATTATAAAAATAAATTTCACTCAATTAGAAATATTGTGATACTTAGATTTTGTAAAATCTAAACGTATTTTTGAAACATCTCTCGATAGATTTGTAGCGTATAAAGTCATTACGGTCATACTAAATGAATAAATAAAAAATTAGACTTTCAGTATCGATATCAATTCTCAAATAAAGAAATCTGAATAATCTGAATGAGCAGTTATAATGAAGAACAGTGCCGTATAATTAATTATTAAACAGTTGTATTTAATTAATTTGTAAAAGTTTATGACCGACAGAGGTGAGAGAAACAGAATAGACAAAGAGAGAGTGAATGAAATAAAGAGATAAAGAGGCTTGAGATGATGAGATACGTACGTTTCAATTTTAGTTTTCATTCTTATCTACTATACCTCTTTTATTTTGTTATTTATTTTCGTTGCTTTGTTTCTAACTTCCCATTTGAAAATAAATTTTCTCGACTATATTGCAAGAAAAAGTATATAAAAGCCTTCGCGTAAGTTATATTCTTCAATTTTGCAGTGCACAAATTAAGAATTTATCTTATACTTTTCTCATAGTTTGTAAATGTAATTGAGATTAATGTTATTCCAATAATAAGTGTTTTAGTAGAATCAATTCTTCGTTAACATTATCATGTCTTTGTAAACGTTTATACGCGACGGAATATTTTCTAATGGATCAAAATAAAAAGGTTAATCTTGTTAAAACGAACATGAAGATTTCTCTCATAAAATATTAAATTGTATATATTGATAAATATTATATAAATATATAGTAAAAAATGGATGGTGAAATCTGAATGATCAGATGCTGAAATATTAATAAAATTGATCCCTATAATACAGATTTTAAACGCATATTTACATCCATAAACACACACACACACACATACACGCACACACATATATATGTATATATAGATTGCAATCAAGATAGTTATTCTATATAGTTTCTATAATAGTAATAGTTTATGTTTGATAATAAAGTGAATGTAAAAAAAGCTTTTTTTCCCTTAAGTTATTCCTGAAATGAGATGAAGCAGCAATGTAGCAAGTAATTGTTAACAAGTGCTTTACATGAACGGCTTATATAATCAATAAAATTTGCCAACAAATTCAGAGTTATGTATTATTAGACTGATTAGGCTATCAGCAATATACTAATAATAATACGTACTTATATAATGTTGTCGTTATTTGTATAGGATGTACGCTCTGGTTTTTAAAGACAATAGTGTGCGTAATGAAAAAAGATGATACCGTTGATGTTTTTCTATAACTGGTATTAGAGAGCTGTGGATGACGAATCATAAAAAGATGCGTTGAATGGAGGAAAAGTCGACAGAGGATGAAAAGAATAAACGAGCGTATGTGAGAGTAATCGACTCCATCCGTGGACAAATCGAGAAGAAAGTAAAAAGCGGTTTGTATGGTATTCCGCTTTTAAGGGTTCATTACTATTTAGAGTTTTTATCCCGACACTGATGAGCAGCAGCGGATCTCTAATTACGTGTTATCAAATAAATTCGACTGACTTTTGGTTGCGAATGCGGTTTCTCACGGACCATTTTAATTACTCTTAATTAGGAATGAAAGGGGTGAGTAGGGGTTACGTATTAGACAAGATGATAAATTATAAATTTAACCATAATCAAGCGAACGAGCAACGGACAATTCCCTACTCATTTAACATCGAATGGAAAATATTTAATAGAAGGAATAGAAACAATTAATTATTGTATTAACATGATAAATAGTATTATGCAGGCTATTTAATATTCTTTTCACAATTGTAGTCTTACAAGTTCATAATTTAGAAGAATGTTTTTTTTTTTTTTTTTTTTTTACAATGTGAGCGATTTAATTAAATTAATATTTGGACCATCTATGGATATGTATTTTCATTTTTCATTTTTCTTTTTTAATTAATATTATGCTTTATAGAAATTGCAACGATTCAGGTAAATCCGTCGTAGTTTCATCGTAGTAGTGGTTAATGAAATTTAAAGTTAGTTTCATGTTCTCCTCGAAATAATGAATTATTGTTGGCGAATGTGTCAGGGGTTGATATTATTATAAGTCAAGGAGGGGTATCGGATAGTCGCCAAGGAGGCGACGAGAAAAGTACGAAAACAGTAGGTGGCGGCGTACGATTTCTTCGTTAGCGTAAGAGAAAAGTGTGGATCTCGCGGAAAAATGATATGTGAGAGGGACTTCCATCTTTTTCCTCTTTGGAGTTTTCCTGATATGTTTGCCTGTTCAGACACTTTTGATGCGGTATCATCTTTACACTGCGAGTGTTTGTGAGCAAACTACTCACATACTCATTATATCATTGCAATTATAAGCAAAAACGAACTTTCCTATTATATTTGTCGGACTTATTCTTGTAAGTAATTGTTCAGTAATTTTGATAGATTGCAAATTGTATTATATGTATTAGGCGCTGTCTTTACAGTCTGTGTACAGAATGTTAATTGAATGTAATACGAAGATTTACGCCAAAATATTTTACATGAAATGTAAAATTCTAATTCAAAATATTTTTTACATGAAAAAAAGTAAAATTTTATCTAAGGTTTTATCATACTTTTATTGTGATATATATAAACAACGTAATATCTTTTTAACATATTATCCAATATTATATAAGTATTATGAAAAATAGCTTTTAATTATTACGATGATATGGTTATTGAGTGTATTATATTTACGACATGTTATAAAGTTTCAGGAGAATCGTATGCGAGCTTCGATAAAATTATTTAGGCCAAGTAAATTAATAATATCAACATAATGAATCATCGTTGAATAAAGCTTTATCGCTTTGGAATAATTCGAGCTGAACATCAGAGCCTGGCCAAAGAGGAAGAAGCCTGGAAGTAAGTTGTAGTCTGTTTATCCCCTAGTTACGAGTCATTGGAATATAATTTAAAAGTTAGTCCCGGGATCGTTAAAAGCCCATGTCCAGTAAAAGTCTCACTCGGACGGGAGCGAGAGAGCCCCGTAGACTGAAAATAAAGTCATTGGCTCGTTTTTAAGCGCATTCCACAAAGCCCGGGAAATTGCTCACGTCTGAGATCGGCAGTGCGTCGGCGAATGAGGGGCAGTCGTTATCATAAATTCTTAATCCGGATCGGCGCGTAAAACTGAAAGTTAAGCAAGTTCGGGGAAGGGGGGGGGGGGCGAGGGGGCGGAAGGGGCATTAGCCGTAACAATGGCGCGCGTAAGTTCTTACGGTAACGATGCTGTAACGGGGCGCAATTCCTCGCGATAAAGTTACCCGACCGATTGGACCCACAAGAATTAAACTTGCCGGAAGGGGTTGCGCGTTTGTTCTCTATTCCCCTTTCAGACTCTTGCGCGAATTTTCGGCTCCTTCGAATAAGAATCGCAATTACAGTTCCGTCTGCATTCCGCAATTACACCTAACGTTCACTTTTATTCGACGCGTCGACGAGTAAGCGTAAATTTTCTTTCCTTTTTGCACCGTAAGATGATTTTCGACTTATTTGCATTTCCTTTTATTTACCGGCATCGCGTAAAAATTAACGTTATACACGCGCAATGGGTAATTTAAATTTTTTCCCAGCCTGATGCTTTACCGAGTGCGTCCGTTATTACGTCAAATAGAATTTATCATTCTATGAGAATCTTACATATAAATTGATGATGCATTTATAATAAATGAAAAAGACTTACTTATCCGTTATTTTTCATTGAGATTGAATGTAAACTTTATAAGGGCCATATAAAGCACCGATAAGAATACAGAGAGATAATAATAGTATTGTTTGAAGTATTATAAAGATTACGCAGCTGACGGTATTGAAGAGAATGCGATCCATATTGAATATAACGTATGTGTATTCGGATATATCAATAATAAATGACGTCACATTGCACTTTGTAAATAATTATCGTTTCAATTTTTCGTTATGGTAAATTGTTTTTAAGAAGAAAATCTTGAAAATCGGCAATTAGGAAAGTCTATTACCGTATTTGCGTGTCCAAGTATAAATGGTTTCGCAAGTAAGTAACTTTCAGCGAATCAATAATAGCCCGTTACGAATAAATCAACGAATAAATCCTTTTCGTAAGAATTTCATAAGTTTCAGAAGTTGTACATAATTTTCCATTATTATAGTAGTAGTATGTAGCAGTAATTACTCTATTTTAATCTTTTAATTTAACTTTATTGAATTACTACTTTCAATCGAAGAAAGTTGGCGGGCGCTACATTACGAGTGGATTTTCTTTTTTCAGACGACAATCGACAAATTTCTCAATAAATTTGAAAAGCAATTGTCATATATCGAATATTTGGATTATTCATAAACTAATTAAAAAGATGTCGATTATTTTTAAAGAGAGCGTTTCAAGGAGAAATATACTGTTAATGCTTGGAGTATTAAAAAGACCAGTCGCTTACCAGGACATTATTCAACATTCTTATTACAAAGCGCAATAGCAGAGCAATTGAAGTAAACTACCTGACTGGAATTAGTTAAAACTAACAAAAGCTTTAGCGCTCACCACGACCGCATTCAGGAGCCGCAATCGTGGCTGGATCGCGATCCGCAATTCCGCAAATAGAACTGTTCGAGCCTTCGAACAAAAGATGTAATAATTCTAGTCCGCTTTCCACCGAGACCCTTATTTCGTACCACCCCTCGTCATTTCTATTTTCTCCCTTTCTCATTATTTCACGGTCTCTTCTTCATTTTATATCTCTCAGCTTCGTTCCCACTTGTTCCCTTGGCTTTTTCGCCTCGGTCTTCGCGTTCATTGATTTTAGATCATCATTCACCGTAATACGGCTCAAAATTTCTTTATATGCTTTTACCTCCCCGCCCTCAACATTTATCCTCAATTCAATTATGTCTCAATTTGTCGGGTCGTAAAATTTTTTTAATTCAGTCGAACATTAATATTTGACATCAGCTAGTGTTACATTTCATTCAAGCGGTAAAGCACAAAGTAATACAACAAATTTAAATCAAATTTTATCAGTCGAGCATTATGAAGATATTACCCTCGTCATTATTATTGCACGTATGTATTTAAGCAAATTTCACTCGACAAATATCTATTATCACGTATTAAATTTCATTTCATACTCATTAAGATAAAATTTACGCTATGTGCATCAACACATTAAGTACATAATCTAACTAATTTTTTTTTTTTTTTTTTTTTTTTTTTTTTTTTTACTAATTATCTAATCAAACGATTGTTTAACGCTGTTCAATGTTATTGTTGTAAAGTCGTAATCAAGAATTTCCCGACGTTTATAATTGATTTTTGCGCATATTTTCAATTATATAGGTTTAGTAGCAAGAGTTATAAAATCAAATTGAAATATTAAATTAATAATAAAATTTGTAATAATTTTTTCATTTTATAGTCATTTAAATTACTTGGATTTGTAAATATTAATTATCGCTCAACACTAGTGTTTTGTACGAATCATTTTATTAAACAAACGGAATTTATGTCCCCCTCCCTCAAAAATTTCTTTCATTCCATTCTATTTTATTTCCGCCATTTTATTTATAAAACGAGTAAATGGATTATATTATTAAACATTCTCTTTATAATATTTACCTCAAAGTTGAAAGAAAATAAATGGTAATGGTAATGCTCAATGGTATATTTTATAAAAAAAGCTAATGGATCGTCGAATATTATTCTAGCTCCTTTGCCATTTTTATTTTTTGCGCCTAAGGAACAATTGTCAACGCATTGCCAACAGCCAATATTGTCACAGTAATTATAATAATTATATACAAATTTAATCATAATAATGACTAAACAACAATTATATAATAATTTTCATACAATAAATCCTAACCGGCAAAAGATTTCTTCCACAATTAATCGTGAAATTTGTAAAGGCACAATAAATAAATACCTTTATCATGGAATGTAGTATTTATTAGTTGAATTTTGCATGCTCGATTTTCGAAAGATTTCTCTTACATATTTATTCCGAATATAATACTCGGCCGAAAATAATATAATTAAATAAAAATTCAAATTATAAATTGCTACAATGCTAAAAATGATGTGATTATCTTTATTAATCGTAAGTTTTAAGAAATTTCAATTACGCTAATATTGTGATAAAATATTATTTTCTTATATCAATAATGACATTGTGGAGTAAATATTTTTGGAAAAAAAAAATCCAATTCACGAGTATTTAAAGCGAGCAATGTACAAAGTAACAGACAAATGGCCAGTTAAGAAATTCATAATTATTGATATCGATATTTGACATAATTCCCGCGAAGATATGCAAATAACTGTCAATGTGTTATCATTTTTCAACATACTTTGAAAAATTCTCAAGGCAAATAGTATTCAATAAAAAGATGAATAGGTGCTACGTTGACAAATGGATTCCCTTGCTCATAATGAATTCATATAATAAAATATCTGCGGCGAAGGGGCAGCGAGCAAGCGAGTTAGAAATGACAAAGGGAGTGAGGTGAAGGCATTGTAAACATTTTAATTAAAGCCCGCGGTAGATATTTAATTTCGAATAATTAATGGTTTACAGTTGCTTCCAAAATTTCTCGTACCCTACCACATCTCATCCCCATTCCGATTCTCTATCTCTCTTTCGCGTGCTTCATGTAAATCACTTTAGTCTCTCTTTTTCTTTCTCGATTATTCTTAATTCCATTATAGAAATTCGGATAGTAATATCAACGCCATTCTCACCTTTGTATATCATTTTTTTTGTACGTAAAATAATTAATTACGCTTTTCATAAATTTTCATGCTCATTTAGAAGAAGAAGAAAAAAACGTTCCAATTGTTTTAGCTTATTTCGTTCTTTCAAATAATTGCTGAATTAAAAAAAAGAAAAGGAAAAAGGGCTCTAATATGTTATATGGCATTTATAAAATATTAATTCGCTAATGAAGGAATAGGAAGGAAATATTTTTAGCTCAATTCATTCGCATATGATTTATTAAATAATATGAAATGTATTAACTATTTAAAAGAATTTAAAGTATGCTAACTCTCGAAATTGAAAGCTCTTTAACAATGAAATTTTGACTTTATTTTAATGTTCGATAATAATATATTAAAGTAAATGGATTTAGTAAATGGCGGAAAGAGCGTTTTATACATTTATGGGACCAAGTATTTTATAATTATTATCGATGTTAATTATTCTCGATGTTAAGTCTTCAATGGATAGAGCGCATTTGCTCGATTTTGATCTTAGAATCGAAAGCTCAATACTTATCTAAAAGTTAAAAACAATTTACTTGAAAATAATTTAAGATTTAATCGATAGTTTCATCATTTTAACACTTTTTAATACAATTCTCAAACTCAAATAATGAATTATGAAAACTTTTCTATATCGTAATCGTTATATTTGTTATAAGCACAACGCTATGCATGATAGTTAATAAGTATTAATTAAGTACTGATTATGTATATATTGGCGGTAAAATAATTTTATTATAATCAACCTATAAATTCGTTTATAATTTATTAATCATAAAAGGTTATGAAGATAATTATGCTGTAACAAAGTTAATAATTGCTCTAGTAGTAATAAATATCGACGACTAAATAGATTTTTATCCAAAGTATTAAAAGATTTTCAACAATTATTTCAATGTATAGATAACGTTTAAATTCAAATATTTTGAGATAATTTGGGAATATAATGAAATGAAAATACCAATCGGCAAGCAATAGCATGAATAATATTGCAAATAAACAGTCGCGATTGAAGATTGTAAATAAATTGAATTTATACTTTTCTTCGAATACATAGAAATAATGTTTTTGTCGAACGACCACGACTATGCACGAAAAGTCATGCATCGTATCTTTCTTCGATCTATAAAATCATTAAACAATTCGCTACTGGTAAGGCTTTCTATCAAATAAAACATCGGCAACCGATCAGACGTATAATGAACCAGTGAATATATCGGTGGTCGTAGTACGCACTTGAAAATGCTTACACGAAGCAGAAATATAATGGTTGAGTGGTGCATGCGCATAACGTGCCATTAGCCAAGGTTTGGCGATGGTAAAGTTAGCAGTGACAATTCCTGCACAAAACATTCAACGAACGCACAATAATAAGTACTCGGATGAATTGAGCAATCTTGGACGGCTTTTGTTGTCGAGGGTCGCCACTTGTAAATATAATTACGCAAATCCGCTTTTATCCCAAATCTCTCTCTCTCTCTATTAATCCTTTTTTCTTCCTGCTTCTCTACTTCTCCTTCTCTTTCTCTCTGTATACTAATTCCATTCGGTGCTTGTTATCATTTTGCGATCTCTCTTGCAATAGCTCTGTTTCTCCTCTTTCCATCACTTTCTCCAAGTTATTGTCTTCTGTATCTTCATTCAAATTAACATAGCGACGAAGAAAAGAGTGAAACGTTGATAGAATAAGAGAGAGAGAGAGAGAGAGAGAGAGAGAGAGAGAGAGAGAGAGAGAGTGAATCGTACCTGTACGAATATACTACTCTCTCCATTTCCACTTATTGTTACAGTTTTATTGAATACAGTTGCATTGTCTTTAACTAAGATACGTCACGATTATTAAAGTGGCGTACAATTATTTTTTTCAAACTTTATTAGCCTTTATTTTTCGATATTTTCTTCCTGTATTTTGGATAAAATAAAAATTATTATCGTCATAATTATATTATATAATTAGTTGTCTACTTCTTTATTGTCACTTTCCTTCATTATTGCTAATCATTTATCTAAATTCTAGCTATTTTACTATATTAGACGATTTAAGTATTTTACACATTTTTTTTTTTTTTTTTTTTTTTTTTTTTTTTTTTTTTTTTTTTTTTTTTTTTTTTTTTTTTTTTTTAAATATTTTATTTATTATGTTCTTATTAAGAATGGTTTTTCTCTAATAATAAACCAACAATTCGTACTTAAAATTTTAACACCAAGTTGAAAGAGATCGGCAACTTAGCTGCGCAGTAAAAAATTAAACTCCTGAAGGCTGTAGTAGTTTTCGTCAATCGTGCAAGAAGAAAATTATGCAAGCACTAGTATTTAATTAATTCAAGATTCTAATTCTAGTTGATTACTATTTATTTATTACTATCATATACATAAAACAGTACATAAAACAGTATCATATTATTTGCGATTGAGAATAATACAAGAGTGGTATATATTTAGCTTCATCATAAATTTTCAACAATTCCGTTAAAATATAATTTTCATATTAATTAATTATTTAAAGATTGTATAATTTTATCTTAAATAAAAATACACGATTTTTTAATTTAACCTAAAATTGTGCAGTTAATATTCATAAAATGTATTATAAATTATAAGCTTTATACAATACTTAATTATTTATACGTTAATAAAGTATGAACAATTTATGGATAAATTTTATGTAAATAAATACATGAAGAATTTTGTTAATATCAATAATACATGTAATGCATCAATTTATTATTAATATTAAAGTGAAAAATATTTTACTAACATTATAATAATCATAAAGTATTGTTACGGATTGAAGCAGTTGAATGCGGAATAGAAAAGTGGGAGAGGCACGAGCTGCCGGACAGTTTGTTTATAAACACAAGACAGCGAATTCAAGAAATTTTTCTACGCTAAAAACTCGAATATACGGTTACAATTCCAAAAAATAATGCCGATGAACCTTCCAAGGCTATGCCCTATTGACGTCACGACAATTATCGGCATAGCAACAGACATCGGATCGCTACCGTCGCCTAAAAACTACCACGAAAATATTTAAGGGCTGCGTTTGCTGCGTAGCGCTCAGTCGCAGTCAAGTCTAGTAACAATTATGCAGTCAACACGACGGGCTCACTATTGAATCTTCAAGCTTCTCTCTCTCTCTCTCTCTCTCTCTCTCTCTCTCTCTACAGTCATCACTCACAGTAAGCAATCAAACAATACAAAAGTGACGCCACACTATCAGAATCCGTTAACTAAACTTAAACTAACAAAGCGCTAGTGATAACATAATCGAGAGTGAAATTATCGAAATCATACTACTACATATATATTAACGGATCACACCGACGACTAAAGCAGCAGCGACCCGGTCTCCTTTAGAAAGCTTCGGTGCGACAGCGGCGATTCTCACCCATAATACTACTACAACGGCACTTCTCGGAAGGGTAAAGGAGTCGCACCTCGTATCACCGAGAGTATACACATTCTCATCAGCACGTAAACCGATCGAAGAAACTTTCCCAAATTATTTGCTCACACCATCATTCATACATTTTATGATAATTAACTATTTATTCTATCATTATATTTAATAAAGGAATGACAAGAAACACTGCATGTAGTATGTAGTATTGAATAATTGTATTGCTTCTTCCACTTGCCAGCAACACCCCCACCCACCATCAAAGGGAGGTTGGTTTTCAGTCTGATCCAAGACAAGTATACTGTAAAATTTTGCAATTTTTATCCTACAGAAATATAGTTTAATACCATACTTTCAAATACTTTGAATTTTTAATTTATCATTTTATATTACTTATTTAAATAATGAGAAATGTAGTGTAAAGAAAGAAAGAAAGAAAGAAAAAAACTGTCGTTTATTATAGTTGGACAAATTTTACATTAAGTAAAATAAAGTAAATAAAAGGGCAAAAGAAAGACTAATTTTGCAGCTCGATATCTTTCTTATATGAAGTTTCTTGCGAGGTTTCTTGTATCGTTCGGTAACAACACAACATTTGAATCAAGTGACTAACTTTATATGTTGACGCAATAATAACGGCGCATAAAGAATTTCCGTAATATTTTCCCAAGGCTTCTATAAAACGTTTCCTTTTCATTTTCGAGGCCTTAAAAGTAACTCGAGTAACTCGTTTAAACAATTTTTTTTATCCCAAAGACATTATTATTCTATCGAGGAAGGTGCAATTATCGTCATACGAACAGTCTAAATAATAATTTTAAAACGATATAACACTTACTTATTTATTAATAATATTGTTTTTCCTTTTTTTTTTTTCCTTTTTTTTTTCTCTTTCTTTCTCTTAATCCCTTAGCTTTAATGGATATATTAAGATACTCTATCGGATACATTATTATAATTCACTGCAATAAATATATAAAGTTTTATTAAAAATTCTTTTTGTCATGTTGACAAATAATAATATTTTGATAAATAACGCAGTTGAGTTTCCGATTTTCTGAAAATGAATATAACTCGTTTGCTTGCGATACAATAAACACAATAAACTCGTATGTCGGGAATTGCTTTTGGCTGGACAAAGCGAAATGAAAAGATAACTCGGATGCTTTGACTACCCGAAGACACGCGCATGAGTTTGTCTCTTGTACGAAAAAGAAGAGGCTACTTCTGCTCCTGTCATATAATATCTTGTATTATGACATTTTTTCCTCAAAGTCGCGAGAATGTATATTGGAAGGGAAGTATCCGGTCAAAAGGTAAGGCCGGTGTCGAATTTCCATGTCATTGCCTATGCTGCACCGTATAACTTCACAATCTCTTTACATAGACATTTTCAACTACTTGCCATAGATTTTAATATATTTAAATTTAATAATACGAGCTCCCTTTACGATAAAATATACGGCTTCCTGACCATGTAATAAAATCAGCTGCGAGCATCGATAAATACAGACCTTACGAATTTCTTAGAATTAATTTAGTTGTTTAACATTTATTTAAGATATCCAATGATAAATACCGAAGACATCAATAATCTATTAGTAAATGTTCAATTATTATAATTTTTGACGATGTTTCGTAAATACGTAATATTAATAGAATAATGCAAGTAGTCTTGGGTGACATTAGAATTTTAGAAACTTAATGAGTAAGCTCATTTGTATAAAAACTTTTTAAACATAACAAAAGTAACTCATACTTATATAATCCAATTTTTACATTTTTTTCTCTTCTGTTAAACTAATTGATAGATGCTATAAGTTTTTTTTTTTTTTTTTTTTTTTTTTTTTTTTTTTTTTACATGTTTTTAATACGTATTTATTAATACTACATTGCTGTGCTCTTTACAAATAATAAATTGTATTTTTTATTAAACTATTTTTAGTAATAATAAGATAAACTTTTGTAGCATAAATTATTATTATCCTTCTATAATGTATTTTAAAATATTAAAACTATTTTTCTACGATATATCTTATGACATACAGTTAAAGCATTATTGTTGATTTAAATGTAATGTCCTAAATAAAGTGATAAGTTTTAAAATTTTTATTTTCAATAATTCATTTTCGGCTTTACTTATTAGATATATGGTTATCCGTACATTTGATACGTAAGAATGAATGTAAGTGGGTAGGAAATCGATAATATCACTGCACATTGTGGGTAGGCCAGTTTTTTTTTTTTTCATGAAAAAATTTGTATAAACGATTTGTTATAACTTTTACGAATAGCGAATAAAAATATGGAAATAATAAAGATTTTAATTTATATAAAGAGCATGGAATAACAGCTGCTTCCAACAACGCATTCGCTGCGCATTGTTTATGTTGATAAGAGGTAAATTAAATTTACAGTTGCATTATAGTTGCAAAGATGTTTACGGAGTTCATAAATAAAATAAGGCAGAACTTTTAAATTATTATTTATTTCAAGTTTTTTTTTGTTTTGAACAGCAATAAATTAAAATGACTATTTTATAAAGTTTTTATGAAAATTATGAAAAAAATAATTAGAAAATATGTTGATACGTAGAAAGTTGTCCTTTAATGAATAACAAAAATTATATTTCATTTTATTTAGTTTAATTAATCACTATTATATACATAAATTGTATAATGTTATTTCATTGCAATATTTATCATTTCATAAAAATAGTTTTTCAATAATATTAATATACTCTGTAGGAAAATTGTTATAAATTTTTGCAATTATCTGAAAACACGTACGACCTTAATAAATAAATGTTAGTAAATTGTTGTACACTTATTTTAATTAGAACAAATAAAGTAATTAAATACACATATATTTTTATGTAATATAATGTCAAGCCCATTAGTTATATACGATTAAATCACTGACAAACTATAATTGGTGATAAAAATTGTATAATTATAATTATATTTTTACCCAAATTATAATTTTAATTTAACATAACGAGATGGAATACGAGATTAATAAATACAAGCGCTTATTGCTCTATTTTTATTACGTATATGTAAATGTTTTTACATGATAATAATATCGGAATTATTTACATATAAAAACATTTATATCCAGCGAACAAAAAGATTTATACGAAATTTACGTACTTTGAAGTTACTTTTAATCTTTTCTTTAGGTATGAGAAAATTTTATCTAATGCAAAGTACAATGTGTTTCATTTTTTCATACAAAAAGTAGTGTAATGGTCCATTCAATTATTCATTTTATAATGCTTATGCTTCTAAGTTTGCAGTAAGTGACCGTCTGCTGTAGTCATAAAAATTTCTGCTTATTCTTTTTTTTATTTCTTCACTTTCCCGTTATTTAATTACTAAAGGTTTTAAAGTATGTCTTTACTAAAATAGAAGTAATTTTATTTTGATCATTTTAGAACAATATAATTATAATATTAAATAAAGGATTATAATTAATTTAACAGGAAATGTGAGGCCTTTTTGATGTTTTTTAAATAATGAAATAAAAATGTATTCAGTATATATATGTGTGCGTGTGTGCGTGTGTGTGTGTGTGTGTGTGTGTGTGTGTGTGTGTGTGTGTTGTTTTGTATATTACAGAATATCGATTAGTGTAGCTATAAAGTTAATAAAATCATGATATTTACAATGTAAATTAATTAATCAAGGTAATATTGAAATTCAGAACTTGTGCTTATAGATTTTTATGTTGTTTCGTTTGAATTCATATTGCATTACAGTTTATATGCAAGAATATTTGAAGGATATATATATATATATATATATATATCGGAATGATTACAGAGGCCTAATTTTAACAGTATATTTGTAAATAATAATTTTTTTTCAAAAGATGTTGATAATTGTTGAAAAACACCCATTAAAAATGAAACATTGTTATTTATTTGGGAATTTGATGTGCACGAGTGTCTAATGTAATTATATTAATTTACGAAATTGATAAGCACTACATCGCTTAATTAACTAACAAATTTTGAATATTTGGGTGTTGAAAGTTTATTCCTTCATAAAAATGTAAAATATAGAAACAAATGAATATTCTAAGTAATTTTTAAATTAATATTTAATATTATCATTTTTTCCTTACTCTGATTTATTTTAGATTAGAAAAAAACAACAACAACGAGTAGTAATACGGCTAATGGATCTAGCAACGTTGGATATCACAAGATATTTAAGAGGAGTGTTAAACGGAATTTCGATAGATGTATCTAAATCATAACATCGAATGTCATAATTGAATGCGAGATAATTTGGAAATGCGTTCGTGGCTATACGTGTGTGTCCTAATGCCAGAAAAGGTTAAAGTATCTCGGTGGCATGGTGGCATTGTGAAAAATGCCAAACGTCAGTGGCATAAATCTATTTAAAGGGTTTCACTGGGATTACGCAAAGCGATTATTCGAAGGAAGAAGGCAGGCTTGTACCGGCACCCTTATCCAGCTCTTTCGAATCGCTCGTTAAAGCTTTTTCATGGTCGGCGTGCAGCCTGCGAAAGGGGTTACGCTCCTTCTCTCCTCAGAGTGGCTGTAAAGTCGTCTAATGTCCGTGATGGGAGTCGCTGTATTGCCAGGAAAAATACTGGAGAAAAGGTGGAAAAAATAGTGGAAGGAAGAACTGCTGGATAAGGGGGTAGAAGACGGCATCACCAACAAAAATATAATCACGACGTTTTAATAAACAGAGTTGGGTAATCAAGACGAGCGTTAAAAAGCTTTGCAGTTTTAACGGTCGTTTATACGTGCGTTTAAATCACGCTTTGTAGCTTTTCATGAGCGACGAGTCCCTTCTTCGAGTCCCAATTACAAGAAGAGCAGCACCAAGGCTGAGTCTAGTAGAATGAAAAACTATGAGGGAAGCAGAGCAGGGATTGCAATTTTTTTTGCCTTACTACATTTTTAAAGAGAATGAAAGCAGTATGAGAATGAGGCTTGTCGAAGATGAAGATGCGAGACAAGAAACGTAAGCTGCTCGAAGAATTTAGATGTTACATTTAGTTACCGAGGGAGCCGCTTGATTCATATATTTCTTAAAAGTGCTTAACTACAACATGAGATCTTGATATTTTCTGACAATTTAAAGTGTAATGCAAGAGTGTTTGCGAGTTTTCATATATCGAGTGCATTTAGATGTGTATATGTATCTAACATTAAATCAACCATAAACTGCAGTATTTATAAGCTTTATTTACGACTATGGGCATCTCTATTTTCTTCATTGATGATACTCGTGTTTATACTCATCCCCGATGTAGTCATTTCTTCAGTCGTCTCTATAAATTTCACACTTTTTCGGCTAAAAATTCGGTCGACGCTTGAACTATTTTTAAACGCGTTGTTTATATGTAAAATATATGACGCAATATGCCCATGAATTCGACGCCGTGAACAACATTCGAATATTCCATGATTTATCAAAAAAAAAAAATAAATAAATAAATTAATTTATATATATATATATATATATATATATATATATATAAATTAATTTATTTATTTATTTTTTTTTTTTGATAAATCATGGAATATTCGAATGTTGTTCACGGCGTCGAATTCATGGGCATATTGCGTCATATATTTTACATATAAACAACGCGTTTAAAAATAGTTCAAGCGTCGACCGAATTTTTAGCCGAAAAAGTGTGAAATTTATAGAGACGACTGAAGAAATGACTACATCGGGGATGAGTATAAACACGAGTATCATCAATGAAGAAAATAGAGATGCCCATAGTCGTAAATAAAGCTTATAAATACTGCAGTTTATGGTTGATTTAATGTTAGTTCAAAAAGGCGCTAAAATGCTGAATATTCCAGAGCGGTAAGGGCTGGTTGAAGAATTCGGGAAAAAGTTGCAATTCGAGTATAAAAGTAAAATGAACAAAATAGGAAAGGGAAGACGAGTGAGGTTAGAGCGAGAGATAAAAAGTGAGAGCGAGTGAAAAATAGAAAAAGGGGAGAGGACACTCGCGAGTGAAAAAGAACGAGTGGAAAAAAAAAGAAAGGCGCATAAGTGATGAGGGGCGAGGGAGGGCGAGAGGGTAAAAAGATAGAGGGTTCAAGAGCGCTTAGCGTCCACGGACGTATCTGTATGAGGATGCGGAAGCCCGCGAGGAGAGTGGTAGAAAATAATATATAGAAATATTTTCATAAGAGTTATATGGAAAGGACAAAAAATGTGAAAACTTTGGTCAGCGTTGAGCTGCACCGGAGCTCGCCCACCCCTCCTTGGAACATTTCCATCCGGAGGCTCTTTTTGTTGGCGTGCGGGGGACATCAGTCGGCTGAATATTATTTCAGTCGCTGCGCATATTTCGGCAAATGAATTTAACGAAAACAATTTTTATTCTTTTAATTAATCGTCCGGAGCCGAAAGCATGAGAGAATGGACTCGACCACGCGTGTTACGACGTTTCACGCGCGCATCTCCGGCTCCGTGTGTGCGCGTATCTGTTTTTTCGCGAGATGAGGGAGAGCTGTGATATTTTCCTTGCAGACTTGGTTGGCAGAAGCTTTTTCAACCAGGAATGCGTATAGCGATACTCGGGGAGGAAGAATTAGGCTCAAAATGAAAGTTAAACTCGTACGGGAGATAAGCTTTTACTGCTTTGGGTAATGCGCGAATAAGCTCGATTATTCTTGAATGAAGTATACTGAGATACGCTCTCAGTCTCTTTCTCTCTCTCTCACACACACACACACACACACACACACACACATACACACACACTCTCTTTCTCTCGCCCTCTCTCTCTCTCTCTCTCTCTCTCTGTCCCTCTCTCTCTCTCTCTCTCCCGCCCACTCTCCCTCTCTCAAATTCCGTTATTTCGTCTCATGTTTTCATTCGTACGTGCTTTGGATAGTTTGCGTCTTTAATCTTTCAATTAACTTTCTTATGCTAATCGTTAGATTGGCCTGATGTACGATTTTTAATAATAAATTGTTAATTTTATCCATAATAGATATTTATAAAAAGATACGTTCCACGTTTAATTATATAAGATTATTATTCCATTTCTACATTATATTATTTAAAACTAAATTTCTCGGGATAAATGATCTAAATAACATTTAACAAGAGTTGCAACTTAAATACCACCAATATCTTGTAGAATTTTAAAACGCACGGAATTCATAAGCGTTTTCTCAGATATCGTAATTTTATTATCATCTATTAAAAATATTTATGAAAATTTTCGGCTTTAAATGATATAATTTAATCGAATACATGATATATTATACATGCGATATATTTATAAAAACTAGAAAAATTTTTGATCCTCTCTAAAATAATTATCAGTTTTTTAAAGAAGGGTAATATACATTAGATCCTGCTTAAAATTCATGAAAGTTAATAAGTTCAAAGTTAAAGGTTTTAGAAGTATCGGGTTTTAATATAAAAGAATTGAACAAATGTTAAATTTACTAAATTATGTCATAAAAATCTATTAAAATTAATCGAGCATCAAGTGGTGAAATTCAAAATTTATATTCAAATATTTAATTAATAGTGAGATCACAATACAATAATGTGCCGATATCAAGAATAAAACAGAAAATTCAAAAATATTACAATTAGATAAATAAATTAATGTAAATAATCGAGTAAAATTTAAAACTTAGCCATATATATATATATATATATATATATCCATATATAATAATAAATCCATATATATAATATTTAATTATATTTTATTTATATTTATAAATTATTTGTAAAATCGTCAATCATAATATTTATACGCTTCGTGAGAATAGAAATTTTTATGGCCAGCAGAAATTTATTAATGCATAAATCGATAATATAAAATTTTATTCATCCAAGACAATGTAAATATTATTATTTTTCCAATGATTTAATAATTAATTTCTTACAATCGTTATATCTATACAACGATGTGATTTTTTTCTTACTCCTATCTGTTATTTTTATCGTCTTTTATGCGTCTTTTATGCATCAATACAGATTGTATCGATCCTTATCATCATCACCACGACCATCATCATTATCATCATCATAAACATATTTGAATATAATTTGACTGTAACATTGATTGCTTAAAACTTACTTCATAAAATAAAGAAGAAATCATTTGGAAAGCCGGTTATTTACGGAGTAGTGCACTTGTCATTCAAGCGCTACAAGTCATGCCTTTTATTCCATTGAACTTATGTCAATTACTCGTCTCACGCGCTAGCCTCGGCGAAATTAGCTTTAGCCAGAATCGTGGGCGCGGCCAGAGCCAATCGCTTATAAACACCGTTTCATCAAAGCCACCCCCGTTATCTGTAATTATTCTCGATCGCTGACTAGCGGGGGTCGGGACTGACGGAGGTATAGAGAGAGAGAGAGAGAGAGAGAGAGAGAGAGAGAGATAAGTTAAAATCACCTACATCATGTGCGATATTTTGGCGAATGACTAGACCACACGCGCGTTGCATGAGGCCCGCATTTCTTTTTTCATTAATTCAATTTTGTTTTCTTGGTAAACGGACGGCTATGTAAGGGGTCGCCGGTGTATTATCAGCATATTAGTCCGCTCGATGGTGTAGAAGTGATGACATTAGGGGTTGCGCATATGATCAAATCCATTAAGAAATAAATTAAAGATTTTTTTGTTTTGTTTTCGAAGAAAATAGTAAGGGGAGCTCGAATGCGTCAGTCTAGAGGATAATGGACAAGAGCTGGCCAAACGGTAGGACGATACTCCACGTGATTAGCGCTACCTTATCTTTTATTTATAATAATAGATTAACGAGTGAAATTAATATAATAATTGTTGAGTTAGCCAGTCTAATTACGGAGTCCCATTAATTTAATTAGCGTTTGGCGAGCAACGAATTATTGCTCAAGTGAGGCAGTCGAAGCTCTCGGTAACGGGCACCGGTCGATCGTTTTGAAAAATTCACGAGGAGAAAGATATTACGATGGAAATGAACTTGCCTCGTGTACACTCTGAATCTTTGAAACAAAGGCAAAGCATTTTGAACTTTAAATTTTTTAAGTTACGGAGCTTTAAAACTTTAAGCTTGTTTTTCTTAATATCGAAGCAGCTAGTTAGCTCTCTGAAAATCTTCCGACAGTCTCACTTGCTATAGTTGAAATCTTAACAAACTTCTCTCAATAGTTTATTTAAATTAAAGAATTTTATTATTGTATGACAGTTTGTTTTTTCTCTTTCTTTTTAATCACCAATCTATAACAACATAGTTTGCCATTATTATTAACAAGCCCACCAATTTCAATGAATTATTGATTAAATACGACGTTTGTAAATATGACTAATTTTACAATTGCTTTTAACGCCGACAATTGTTTAGGTATCACAATTGTGTAGCCCTTTACTCGCACTAGTGCCAACGAGTAAGTAATGAAAAAAGTGCGTCTAGTGTTTTTTGGCCCTGCCTTATCACAAGCCCCTTTGCCGCACCATTGGGGATCATTAATTTGATGGATATTTCAATGGTTGCAAAGAGACTGTTTATTCGGTTGATTTATTGTGTAAGCAATGCTTTATTATTTCTATGAATTTGCTCGCATTTGTACGCTCGAATATTATTTATCTACTGATTAGGGGAAATTTTTTTATTTAAATTTATTTGTTCGAATGTTTCCGAACGCTCTGCGTAAAAGTAGCCTTATTGCCAAAGTAATACTTATGCAACGCGGTAACTACGTATATTGTAAATTAGCATCTGATTAGTCTATTTATGACAATGGTTATCTTTTATAGCTAAAATATTCAACAATTATTTATAACTTTATCTAGCAATCGATTACCATGCAATACATACAATTATAATGATTATTGAAATAGTTAATACGATGATAAATCCCTTATTATTTTCAACCTATTGCTTATTAGAAGAACATTAAAATAAAAATAAAATTGTTATTAATAATAATAGGGACGGTTATAATTGAATATTATTTTGAAATATTACGTTGGATAAATTGTACGGAGACACGTCATAATCAGTTCGAATTGTCAAGAATTCAAATTCCAAGCAATTGGTAAAAAGCACAGCTAAGTGAAAATGATGCTTGAAATAAATGATCGAAGATGCGGAAAACTTTATATGATCTTATGTATGATATAGCGTGAGGATCAGGATTTTGAGGAAAAGTTGTGACATGAAAGTCAAATAAAGCGATATGCTGGGCTTAGCCAATAATCGTGATAATGCTTCAATTGCCGAACTAGCAAATCCCAAGCGCTTTTTCCAAATTTCCTTTGCCAAATCATTATCCTTTATTATCTACAATAATACATCGGAATTATTTGAATTTGGTAGTCTCATTTTAATGTAATGTAGCTTTTCATATTAAGATAATCAATAATTTCACCATGAAATCGATGACTTATGAAAAATTATATGAATAATTTCTCGAAGAAATTTGTTATTACATTAATTATTTATTAATTGAATATATTTTATGTTAGTGACGATGGCAATTATGAAGCCTATTATTATTGATTGAATGTGACCGGTTAAATGTTATAATTACGCGGATGTGCTCTACTCACTTGACCCCTATCATCACTTTTCAACGTGTCCTTGGATTGTGATTAGAGGGGTCGGCTTTCAGTTATGCCCGTTAATTACCAACATGTAATATATAAATAAGCAGTCACAGACGGTAAATTGGACGTAAATTTACGGACGATCAGCAGTTACACTAAATAATGGTAAAACTTATGCTACAAATGTATAGCCATATAATAGCTATTGGAAGTTTGTTTTAAAGTGAAATATTTTTGTTAAACGGTAATTTCGTTGATTGTCGAAGAGTGCTTGGTTGCACGAAATTACGATTAATAATTAATAATTGATCAATTAAGTCGATATAGTATGCTCAGAATGCATTTATTTTGAAAGTAAGTTATAAGTGATTCACTCAAGTATACACATTGAATGTGTCAATTTGCAACTTGAATGACATGCAATGACATATTTCAAGAGAAATGTAAAATAATTTATAAAATTATTATTAAATGGCACAAAGCAAACTGGGCGCCTATGAAATTCATGCGAATGTAACTCCTATTTAATTAAATATTAAAAATTTCCGACATATATTATTTATCGTTTTTATTCACACGAAATGTAATATTTTTTAATAAGAATTGCCAAATGTTGGAAATTAAGTATGGGGGAGCATAGTACTTGAAATATCGAGACCCAAAATAAACGATAAGTTGATATTGCGTATATTACGATTTACTTTATTTCCAAATAACGTGGCATAACTTCACTATCGTCAATTTTCAAATTAACTATATCGATTGTCCTGGTATTCGGAATTTTTTTTAAAGCACATGTACGTACGATCATTGGGAATTCGTGAATGAATCGAGAGGGACAACCAAACCTACAACCCGACGTCCTCACTAAATTGGCCACAGTTCATTTTTCCCATCGAGTATCCTGAAACTTTATTCGACAAAATTGAAATAGTCGCGCAACTTCGCCAACTCACGGATACCTCGACTACAATGCAACGAAGCGCGTGAATATCGGGAACATAGTACAACAGCACCTAATGCCATATCTTGCGAATTGGCGTAGAAGACGACGGCGCCTCGGCACATTCGCCCTTGAATACGTAATGGGATTCGTGCGTCGCTGGGGTCTCGCTCGCTCCTTATAAAACACAAAGGGCCGCGTGTATGATTGGTAAATTATTGAGGCCTTTCCCCAATCACGTAGCGGCCTTAAATATTGTAGAGGAACGGCGTACGAGGAAAGTCGGGTAGGCACTAGCATGTGTATACGTCCGCGAGAACATGAAAATGCGAAAGGAATACCTTATGACCAGTATTCCTCCTTCCTTTATCCTTAGCTTCTTCTTTTAATTTAAATTATTGATTGGATGTATCGGCTCTAGAGGATCACCAGCTATTCCTTCATTATCCAGAGTTGATTCTGGGCTTATTTGTTTTCATTTACTTTTATGATCCATGAATTTCAATTATATAATTCGATTTTCGAAAACAAGATGTGATGGTGGAAATTTCAAATTTTTATATTTAACGATCGCGTATACATTATTATTCAGTCAATGATGCTTTATTTCATCGAATTATTCAGAGAAACAATGCGTTTTTACACGATAAAATTTTCAATAGCATTGGCTCGTTTAAATTAAAGGCAAGAGTTAGTAATAAGAATTTCGTAACCATTGGACCATAAGTGGATAATTTTGTTAAATAACATACAAAAAAAAAGTTCGCGTAATTCTTAGTATGTTATATTTTATAATTCGAGTGATATGTAAATTCCTTATTAAAAAGAATAATAGGCGCGTGAAATTTCAACATTGTAGGAGGGGTAAGTGGGGCTGGAAAATATGTGAACTCTTATGTAAACATCGAAACAATTTTATTCTTACATTACTTAAATCAAAGAATTACTATAATAAAAAAATCTGATATTTATATGATAACGTAGCGTAATTTTCGCATTACAATCATTCGCACATGATAACATAAAGTTTAAGTACAAAAGAAAATGTACGATATGCTTTTATCTTTTACATTATATATGTATATACGTACATGCGCATATATCCATGCATACATACATACATGCATACATACATATGCAGACACATGTATATAGAAACGTATGTGTATATATGTTATTATAACGAGTCTAGGAATCTTGTAGCATCTCGTCTCTTTGTTATATTGAAGATGTATTAGAACATGCTTGTAGGTAAATTTATTTTATTGTTTTAGTTACAGTTACGATTACAATAGGAACGTTCGTGCATATACTCGTTCGGCAATATTGCATATGGGAAGCATCATTAATGGATTATAATTTCACTTACTATGAAAAGCGAAAAAGAATTTGGAATGTAATACATACATGTATATTGTATTTTATTTGAAATTGCGTTTTTTTCTTTTCATGCTAAATAGAACGTTTCATCGGATTTACATAAACTTATTATAATACAATTAACGAAAACTACTTTGTAACTAAAACTACTAATGTAATTTCTATAAAATATTTATTATTCCAAGTTACTATAATTTTTACTTTAATAAATTCGATAACAAAAACAATTCTAACTTCAAATTAACGTAGCGTTAATTCTAATTTTTGGCTCTCATATTAATAAATCTATATCTACATGTAATTATGTATTAAAAGAAATTAATTTAATTATTCTAATGTTTTGTTGATAATTTAGATTAACTAGTAAAATCATTATATTACAATAAATTACAAATAGATTATTTTTCCTTCCCCTATTCTTATCGGCTATCGTTCTTTTCAATACATCAATAACAATATATGATTTTAAAATAGAATCTTAAGAAAATAAATAGTCAATATATACGTTAAAAGTTTTCCATCTCTCGACAAAACTCTTCAGATTACGATATCACACTTCAAATACAAATAAGCACATTATCATAGTAGTCGCTTAATAACATCGTGGATCATTATAGAAATAAAATGGAAAAATTACCTCGAGCAAGACATCTCGTCAAGAAAATGAGTGTGCGTCGTAGTATTTGTTATCCTTGAGCGTAAGCACCTGCAATATGCCAAAGCAAGAGCCAAAGACAGCCGAGCACGATACACTTTGAACTTTAAAATCCTCTCTCGTAATCACTTGTTTTGCGAACGCAGTTTACTTGGACGGGGCTCGGAGGTGTCTAAAGAAATAAAACATTCCCAAAAGGCCGAAAAGCGACGGTAGGCTGGCTTGTTGCGAAACTTTGGGCATAACTCAGTCTCGTTATCTGACTCGCAAATAAGGCGAGCGGCAGAAAAGTTCGCGACATCAATCTGGCCTTTTCCCTTCCGCGGAGATTCGAAGTTGAAACAATGCCGTCGGCTCAACCGCCCCTCTCCGCCCCGACCGACCTACCGACGTAACTTCTTCAGCGAGTATCGTGACCTCGAGAAATGCAGTCCGTCGATTCGACCCAACGGTCCCTCCACGCACTTCTGCAACTCTCTCTCGCGCTTATGGGACGAGGGATTGGGCCAAGGGCTTTGATGTCTCGAGTGCGCCCAGCGCCGTCTGCTTTCTCTTGGCTTCTTCGATTTTATTCTTCTCCTCCCCTCTTACCCGCCCCGCCGATGTCGCTCCTAGAGCCATATTTCCTGAGCCGTCACCCACCCTTCTCCTCCACGACCACGTCCTCGCCCTCGTCCTCGTCGTCCTAAAGCCCCCCCCCCCTCCACATCCCCCCTCCACATCCCCCGCCAACAACCACCGCCCCTCAACCGCCCACCTATTTCATCCAGCAGGGCGATATCACAACCTATTCAGCGATATGCCCGGCCAGAGGAATTTACGTCGAGCCTCGGTCTGCCATTTTTCTCTTCTTCTTTAGGATTAGTTCAACGGGGTAATTCCGATTCGAGATACAGCCCATCCCGTGCTTCTTTTTGTACGAGACGATTTGAAATATTTTATACCGTGAATGCAGCACTTTGTGTCTTTTCTCCAGAGATACTAAACGATGTACATTTTGCAGGGAGATTTTCTTCTTACGCTACGCTCCACTTCTTAATTGGTTAGCTTTCTTTTTTCTCGGTGCTTGCGCCATAAATTGCATATTTGAAGCCAGTGGGTTCATCAAGTACCTAATTATATATAAATAACTGCAATTTCATGTGTAAATAGTCACGATCCGTCCCCTTAACGTAAGTCTACATTAAAAATTCAGCATAACAAAACATTAAAATACAATTTATAGAGGATAAATAAGTTTGAAACAACAAACACTTTCTGCTATCCTACACAATCAACGATGAATAATGTATTATGCAATTATTACAATTCATAGTACATCGTTAAGAAAAGTGGAGAGTTTGTTGCTTAGCAAGTCACGATTAGTCTTTCTTAGCTAAATTAAGTTATTTAACAATAATGATGCGTCGTGGTTATTTTCCTAATGAACATTTCCAAGGAATTTCACGTGTTTTATTTGACTCGTGAATCATACAACGTTTCAAATAAAACATATTCCTCGATTCGATGACATATTTATTTATAAGAATTATCTAAAGAGCACCAAACTTCCTCTTGTTTTAGATCCACGACTAAAGTTTGACTCGGGTATCTATCTACAGTAAGATTTATGCGCATAAACTTCGGTCAGACTACTTTTATGGACGAGGGTTATTCTTTTACAATCTATCGTTCCAGTCACTTTCGAAGAATTGTCTTAACCAAACGATTTGTACTTTTTTCGACATTTTCCAATTTATTATTCTTAGCATTTCCAGTGATTGTTGGGCTTTAAAAGAAAATATTTCGCATTTAAGACGCACACTTTTATTGATATTAATATTCAATAGAATCGATAAAATTATTACAAAGGAAACAAAAAAAAATATAATATAAATATGAAAGCAAATAAAAGCATTAAACGTACATAGGAAGTTGTAGCTTTCAAACAATTTAGTTATTGATTTCATTCTATTTTATAGAATATTTATGGATAAATAAGTAACAGCTCCATAAATCTTTCAGTAAATTTCTTTTACCAACAAATTCGATAATTTTATTTAATAATCAGCATAATAATCAGCCTCCCTCCGTATACTATACACATATCCCACATAAAAGTATACAAATTCTTTAACTATCAGCGTTAGTATGTAAAAGTTATCGTTAAAGTATTTTCAATGTGACTAGTGTGACAAATTCTGTCTCGTAAAAATACGAAAAATTTTTTTTTTTGAATTTATAGCTAGATTACATGGAATATTATTATAGAGTATAAATAGAGTTTAAAAAGTCTAGTATATTTTTCAAATAAATTTTTTTAGAACAGAGTTACTCGCAAGCTACTCTTTATATAAATAAAAATTCGAAAAATATTGCTTAATTAAATTTGACGCAACGCATAACCTAGAAATTTGTAATAAAATATTTATTTAAATGTAAAAGTGAAGAAGATATTAAAGAAACAGAAGAAAGTCGTTTATATTATTTTACATAGTGGACTTTACAGTGTAATACAATTTAATTTTATAAAAAGTTATTTTTATAGTTATTATTTTTTTTTTTTTACAAATAATTTAAATATATAGTCATTCTTAATAGGATAATATTTTTTTTACAGATGCAGTCTGTTTTATCGATGATACATAAATTATTTTTATGAATCGCTTTATTATGTTAGCGCGAATCGAATATTAATTATCGGATGCTTAGACTTAAAGGAAAGCGCGTTTCGAATGTTATTGCACCGGATTAACTCTTATGAAAGAATTGTAATATAATAAGGAAGTCGGCAGCTTACATTGGCATCCCTTGTCTTTTCCCCTAAATCCATAGAAGATAGCAAAATGTGTATTACCGACTTGTACGCATTACCCACCCACACGCCCTCCCCTTACCATCCCATCCCCTTACCACCCCTTATCACCCCTTATCACCACGCCCCTCCCCGTCCCTACCCTCACCGCCCTACCAATCGGAAAAAAAGCTGAAAAAGCGTATTAGCACTCGAATGAGCGCAAAGAAGGCGGGCAAATCTCGAAAAATACGAGGACCGATTCGACCCCGCGAAATAATTAGCGCTACGGACGCGTGCCATAATTAACACTGGCATTATCATTGACTTGGTTGGCTCGTGCTCGTCGTGGCCCCTCGGTAGTCTCCCGAGGCCGTTTATTTGGATTGTCATTTGGGCTCGTAGCCGGTGCTCTGAGGTCCGCCGATGCCGTTGAGCCCGGCGAGGGGACCCAGGTTGCTGCTGTGGGCACTTGAGCTCGTCGGTACCGGGTATCCGTTGCCGGAAGTCGAGTCTGTTGGAATGCCGCCGTTCGACTGCCGCGAGGAGCTGCTCGTCGTCACCGTCTACGCCAATTCAAGCATCCATTATTTTAATAATGTTGTTGTTTTTTTACTTTCTTTTTTTATTGAAATGCGACGTTAAATAATGATTGGAGATTAAAAATAGACAGTTTATAAAAATACATCATAATTCATAATTACAGTATTATATTCATTGAATGGTTTATGCGACTGATTAATAAGGCAAAGGGATAGAGTAGAACCATATACATTTGATGAAATTTTCAAAATGCAAGCAATAGTTTTATGCTTTATTTATTTTCATCGATGAGCACGTATTTAGCAATAGTCATTGTTATATAACAATTGTTATATAGTTGTCTATTAATATTAATTATTTATGTACATATATTATAGAAAACGGTGGTTTATTGAAAAATACAAAATATAGATTATATCGTTGGAGTTGGTAATGGAATTATTCTATACAATTATAGCCGAAATTTTTTTATTATTTTCTTTCTTTTATATATCTTTCTAACTGCTTTTCTAAAAAAGTATATAATATTCATATATTTCATAATATTGCAGACTGAAAAGTGTTGAAAAGTTTTATGCATTGTTTATTGCAGATCTTGAATGAAATTATTTGAAAAATTAGCTGTATTAATTTTACCTTATATAAATTTTTTTGTAAAATATTTTTGCAATTACATATTGTAAGGTGAACTTACTTTTAATTTGAATTATTTTCTTCATTATAGGCGTCAAGTGTGGATAAAAATTAACTTCTTCAATTCCATCTTATAAGCTTATCCATTTAAATATATTTATTATATTGCCATGAAATTATTAACGAAGAGTATTATTACATAAATCAATTAAAAATTAGCAATATAATAAATAATATTAGCACACTTTTTCAAATCTACCTTCAAAATATAAAGACCATCGTATATAAATATAAAGTGCCTAACTAGACATTACAATCTACGGATAAATTATTTCATTCATATAAACTGTTAATTTTTGATTGCTAAAAGCGCAAAACTTTACTCTAATGGATAATGTTATTCTCATTTATCACGGATAGCTAATTACTTTATTTTTGAAACGTATGAACTATAATTGGAATATTATACGTATCGAATGGCCCCAGGCGTAAAATATTCAAAATTAGATTCTCGTTAAGCGGTGCCGCTCTTGGGTTCCGCATAATTCGCATGCAAAAATTAAAAAGTTAAAATAGGAACAGACTTCTGAGTTTAATCTTCAAAGTACACACGCGCGGAATATTAATATGTCAGAAACCGTTTATGTTAAATACTTAGAGAATGAAATATTTAAATGTTCAAGAGTACTGTAATACGTAGTTAAACTGATTAGTGCATTTTAAATTATTAAATAGCTATAGCGCATTCTCAAACAATTTATAATATGTTTATAAATTGTAGTAGGTTGTAATTTTTTTTATCTGTTTTTGTTATTAATGTAACAAACTTCGGAAATTCAGACATTTGTTGTATTTTCGTCCCGGTGTTCGATAAAATAAATAATAATAGTCAAAGACAATAATTGTAATATAAATTAATAATTGTGTCTTCTCTAAACGATTATTATACTTTTGTAATTTAAGCTATAAATTCAGTATTTCATGCAGTAGCGTTCCAACTTCTTTGGGATATCTAAATAAGAGTTTAAGGTAATTCACGAATCCTCTAAAGTAATTTATGATTTTTATAATGAAAATCGTGATGTTGTTATACGTATGTGTATGGATATATGTATAAAGTTTAAATGCAATCGCCTCTGCAGGCAAAGGGAATACCTTTTAGTTTTAATCAAAATTATGAAATTCCTTAGTTTCATTTACAAAAGTTGTAGCACTTAGATGTAGCGGTTCGTTACCCTCTAATTGTAAGGGGTGACGATGCGATAGAGTAAATATTTTAAAGCAGTATATAGATATGCTCTACTCTAGCATACAATATATTTTAAAAAGTTTGAGCTTTGTTATTACCGAGAACTCAAGGTTCTATTATATTTTTAAAATATTGCCCAGGTGGGCTAAGCATCAGCATAAAGCGTAGTACAATGCGTTGCCGAATGATCCTTGATTTTGCTGTAAGATTAGCCTTAAAATTTATGAAAACTACGAGTTTCACCAGATATGAATAAAATCTGCGGATAGTATCTCTTTGCTGCTCGTATAACTTCTCAGACTGGAAAGAGCAGTAACTGTGTTTACGCACATATTCCTTAGAGCCAATTTGCGAGTTCGATCAGTCGTTGAAAATTTGGAAAATTTATTATGCAGCAGGGAGGAAGAAGTCGCGTAACGTAAATTCGTCATCCTCCATTCACTTTTCGTTTAACGCCTCGGCGTAAAGAAAAGCACCGGAATCTCTTGCCGAGGACTTGCGGGCCGGGTTCGGCGTCTTTTGCCATAGGTGCGAGCGAGAGGAAGGATGTAAAGGACCGAAGGAACTTGTGTAACTCGGGCGGCCTTCGAACGTCTAAAAGACTCGACATACGCCCGGATGGATCTCGTGCCACTTTTCTAGTCATATTTATGTAGAGTTCGTGCTGCCGAAGAGGGGAGAACCGACGAGAGAGAAAATAGAAAGAGAACGGCCAAATAGTTTGTGGAGGTTGCGAGGACGGCACGACGTTACAGTCCTATTTAAGAATTAGTGGAAATTATAAGTGGGAAATCCTTTCTTTTATGTCTCAACGACATAAATTTATTATTATATTCATTCATAAATGATTTGTATACGAATGTGAAATTGCATTAATTTAAATTTTCCAATCGCTGAGACACGGATTCTATGAATATTGCCATTGTGGGAGATTGTTTCACAGAATATAAATTTTTAACTACACTTTCAAAATTGAAAATACTCCGAAGCTGAAGGTGTGGCGTATATAGACTGAGTGATCATAAATTGTCATATTCGAAAAAATTAAATTCTAACACATGTAAAACAATTGTTATAAATTGGTGTCTTTATTATACCGTTGAATATTATTATAAATGAATTAACTTTTAATGAAAATTATAAAACAATATTTTTATAATTTAAATAAAAAATTCTACAGATATTCGTTAAAAATTTTGATTTACTTTTATTATCAGAATAAGAGCAATAATTGAAAAAGTTAAATAAAATGAATTCTAGAAAAAGACAACATAAAAATTCTAATTAGTCAAAAAAACTTTCATTCTTATACTTTTGCTCATTTAATCGATCACATGATATTTTTCATAATTCAAAAAAATTTTTCTTCATATATTGAATTAAATTAATTATATAGTCAATTAAATAATCATGTGCATTTATAAAATCTAATGAACAACTGCTTAAATGGATTTATCGTAATAAATAAAATAGTGGCAAAATTTTTCGCTTAATTGAAATTTAAATTACTATTAGAGCTCACTTTTTTCTTCGTATGGAAAATATTTTAAAATTCCGAAAGTCCGTCAATCATCTTAAATTTTACCTTAAAGTATTTAAGAGAATATACTTAAAAAGACTGCGAGTCTTCTTACTAAATTTTTTTTCCTCTTATAAATCGATTGCCGAGACTGTACAACAACTATATTCTTAAGAGATATTCGAGAGAGAAAGTGAGAGTATGAAAGAAAATCGAAGAATTAAGAGAAGAAAAGCATGGGAGAGAAAACAGGGAAGAAGGTTGGGGGGAGGGGGGGGGAGGCTGGAGCTCGAAGACAGGCGTGAGCCATCGAAAACTTCAAACTTAAGAACTTGAAGCTTCTCTTTCGCTCCGCACTTCCTCTCTCTGAGTTGTTCAAGAGAAAGGTGTTAAATAATACAGGCTTAAAATTCGCTCTATGCCGTACGTTGATCCCCTTCTCCTATGTCATCGTTCTGTCTGTCTCTCTCTCTCTCTCTCTCTCTCTATATATATATATATATATATATATATATTCAAACTTTACTGTATAAATTTCTTTCGGCTGAGCTGCAAAATTGCGTCAAATATGCTCTGTTTGCTTCTCGTTAATCTTAAAAAATATTCCCATTCTATGTTTCGATATCATTTAATTAAAAAACTCATTAATGAGTTTTTTTATCTCATTTCTGATATGAAATTTGATTATCTTGTAAATATATGAATTATTGATACTCTTATTCATTGTTACTCATTCAAGTGTACTAAATATTTTTAAAATTTCATAATACTTTTAAGAGCCAATTAGTGATTATTTTATAATTTCAAAATTTTTTTTCCTTAATCTTTTAAAGTTACTTCTTATTTATATTAAAAAAATCTTCTTTAATTTTTTTTTTTATTGCGTCAAACCGAGTGAATTTAGTAAAACTAATTTTAAAGGAGTTCGAAACTTCTTCAAGTTTTTAAAAAATTATTTTTCAAAGAAAAAGTATTTTTTTAAAATACATTCATCAACATACTAATACTCATATTTAAAGGATCTTTTTAACGTAGCAAAAGAAAGCGTATTATTTAGGATCATTTATCACTCGTAAATAAAAATTAATCGACAACATAATGAAGCTCGGCATGTTGGAATGGTCGAACCGAGGTGATTGGCAATGCGTAAGAATCTTTAGCAAATACGAAATCGTAATCGCTATTGATTTGTTAAAAATTTTCGGTCAAGCGTCTTTCGAATACCTCAAAGTACATATATTGGAAGCGGGTAAACCGCCCTTGCGATCGCGCATAAATAGCCGAGCGACGGGCCGTGCGTGGCTCCTGGCAATTGTAGATAAAAGTCGAATAAGTCATAGATTTAAGCATTTGTAGGGACATGGGCTCAGATTCCTTAATTACGCGGCCCTTATATTGCGACCGAGGTCACGGGGCAAAAGGGTTCTCGTTCTCTCATTGGCCTCCGACGGATGATAAAGCGTTGAGTGTCGCTACTGCCGAGTCGTGCCGACCATCCGTCATTTTTATCTCACGGTTAATTATACTGATTATACGCGCGTCTCTTCATTAATTATTTTAACGAATGGCCCTTCCTTTACTTTTCTCTCCTCTTTCGCTTTTCAACTCTGCCAACTTTTTCTCTATCACCTCTCTCTCTCTCTCTCTCTCTCTCTCTCTCTCTCTGTCTCTCTGTCTCTCTGTCTCTCTGCCTGTGTTTCTGAAGCCGTCCTCTCATTGGCACGTTCGCTTTTTTTTTAATTGATTTGTACATCCACTAGCAACTATATCTGATCAACAGCTCACCGAAATATTGGAAATTATGAAAAAATATATCCTCAATCATGCATTGTTCATCGTGATCATTCTACGTGAGGTATTTTACGTTAAAATATAACTTTTACTAAATAATAATATTTAATTAAAGTTTTAGAATCAATACAAGTTAATAACGAATTATTAATAAATTAACAAAACAATACATTGAACTACATGAAATATGTTGAATATATGAAGCTCTTTTATTTAACATTCAACTGTTTAAATTGATTGATATTTGACACTATTTTGTCAAAATTATATTTGAATTATTGTTTTAATAAATTGATATTATTACAGTTTGATACAATTTCCGTGGAATTATATTTAAAACGTACATTGGCATTTTATCATATTGAAAGTTAATAAAGAATTTTGTATTTAAGTTTCGCTAGTTATTCGCGATTGTATATTCATTAAATTATTTAATTACTCTACGTACAACGTTACTTTCGAATTTTCTGTCATCTATTTTTTTAATAATAAACTAAATTAAACTTATATGTAAATAAGTTTAAAAAATAAATCAATTTTGTCATTTGTAGTTTAATATGATGAACGACTTCTTAAAGTATTATGAATTAATGGGATCGTCCATATACAGTGGACAATTAAAATAGTTACATTTCATCAAATTCTAATTATCACTGTAAATTCATTTTCGTCATGTTTATTTAACTCTTCTTGAACATGATATGCATTTCCTCTGGCATATAAGAAAAAAAAAAATCACCCTCCATTCTTCAAGAAAAGCCTTCCCCTCGTTTCGTCATGTTTCGTCCGCTTGCCCAAGATCTTAATTGACTTAGCTCACGAAAAACTCAGTCTTTCACTATCCCCAACAACAACTTAGGAAAAGAAATTCAGCGATCAAGACATCAATCGCCATGCCCGCAATACTTTTACTCATCGGGAGTTACTTTTCAAGTTGCCCGAGCAGTTAGGACAAGGTAAAGTGGCGATTTTCACGGACCCTCGAGCGCTCCCTTCTTTTAGCAATGCTGATGAAAATACCACTGAATACAATTGATTATATTCCTTTAAGTCGAAAAATGGAATCAGTCATTTAGCTAATTTGATTTTACAATAGTTGTATATTATTAACATTATAATATTAACGAAATACGATTGTAAACTTATAATGCGATATGTAAAATTTTAATTCTAGTATTTAAAGTATAGTAATTGCGTACTTCATAAAGGAAATAAAATTTTTCCTAACAAATGCTACCTTAAATCAATGCTTTATTGTATTTTAATAAATTATAACGATAGGGAGATGTAATACTAAATATACTATTATCCTTAATCTGTTAGATATGTAATTGTGTAATATTATGTAATACAATTATGTAATACACATTAATATTATATTAACATAGGCAGCATATTAAAACAAAATTTATATATAACAGTAATTAAAAGTATTATTTTTAGAAGAGAATTATTTTAAAAAGAAATTAGTGTTTGATATTCATCTATTATTATTAATACTGTAGACCTCGTAACCAAAAATTATAAGGATTAATCGTACGTAATTTACAATTTTTTCACAAATCATAAAATGAAAAATAATGTCAAATTTTTTCATCTATTGAAAATTAATGTTATTTTCACGATTGGGATTCCTTAAGAAAATAAACTAATGTAGCATATTTAATGAGAGAAACAAACATAAATGCAACGGGGCATGCTGCTCCACGACTATGCCCCATTGAATAGAATGATAAATCAAACTAGGGTGCACTACGACAACACGGCATCGAATGTTCACATCCCCAAAGGCGAGTTGGACGAACATTTGATATCCGACACCTCATGCACGAATCCACGTGCCGCCGGCGATGCGCTTTAGCGGGGAATCGCGTGTCATTCCGCCGTCGATTTCCCAGGCACATCCGAGTTAGGGAATGCGGGAGAAGGTATCGATGCACATTTTCTTCCCAAAGACGAACAAACTTATCGACAGTCTTTAAGTCCTTCTGACTAATAATCAGTGGCGCATATGATACTTAGAATCTTAGTCCAGAGAAACATAACGGGTACAATGTTTTTTAGACGAGGAATCGTACGGAACGCTCGTTAGGATTTCGTTTCCGTTATTATTCTGTGGCATTGACAGTCCATCAGCGGATTGGCAATTCAGTCGTTTGGAGCAAGACGAGATCTTACGCTCTTGTTTTTCGATTTTTCGATTGCATAAGGAATTAACGTCAGCATTGGATAATTATGATAGTGAACTTAATGCTTATTACATCTAAATCGTTATTTTATACTTTTCTTCCTTCATTTTTTTTTTTTTTTTTTTAATACATATTATATGTATATTAAATTTACCTTATTATTATATTATATATTATATTGAATAATACATAATAATAGTTTAAGTTTATTTTTCTTTTCTTAATCTTTGAATAATATACTTATTAAAATAAATTAATTAATTATATAAATTAATATTTCTTTTCATATTGCATTCCGTATTATGTAAGAATAAATAACTTAAAAGAATATCCATTAAAAATAAGTTGTTCATTTTCATTAATTATTATTATAAAATATAGTTATGCCTTTTTTATCTCCTTTCTCTTTCCAGTATATACGTACTTTCATAAGAATTAAATTCATATACAATTTTTTTCATTTTTTTTTTTTTTTACTTCATTTTAGTATCACATAATTTTGTATTGTTCTATATAATTCTAATGACTATGCAGATTATCTTATTTCATTATTTCATTATTTCTTTATCTTTTATAATTCCTCTTATTTGTATTATTGAAGCTCTTCTTTCAGATTCGATGTGTACACTTAAAAAAATATTAATTTCAGATGGTTGCCATTTTTTTTATTAAAATTTTTTTTTTATTTCTTCAGTATTATATAATATATTTATTATATATTATAGTAATCTATATATATATATATATATATATATAGAAATTTATACGAATCTACAGTGTTTTTATATCATTATCTAAAAGTTTTCTATTCAAATTGTCGAATGTCCCTCCAGGTTTGCAAACATGCGGATACCTTTTCACTTACAGCACTTAATTCCTTATCAACGACATGGTTTATTACGGATTTTGTATCCATTAGTTATTTTATCCTATTAAATCTCAATTGATTTTCTTTTAACTTATTATCTTTATCTTCCTTCAGCCATTCATCCGTTATACCTATATTTATCTTGTTTACCCTATTTATTTATTCGATCGATCGTTAATTTATCTCTTATTTTGTATTATAAATGAAGTTTAGCCTGTCATTCTTCGATTATATATATTATAACATAGTCGTCCAAATATTTGAATATATTTTCATAAAAGTTTATTCTAGTATTGTTGATACATATTCATTTATACCATTCTACAGTGCATTATCAATTGTAACTTGTTTTACTTGCTTATTCTTCTTTTCTTCGTCGTTTTTCTATTAAAATTTTCTATTAAATTTATCTTTTTACTTTCATTCGAAGTATCGACTTGTATATTAAAAAAATCTTTCCATATTATACACACATTTCAATGTCTATCTTCTCTTTTTTTATTCCATATTAATTTATTTCCATACATTTTTTAGATTTTATAAGTCTTATATGTCCTTTTATTTCCACGTTAAATCCTATTTTTCTCTACGGCTCATCTTTTCATTTCTATTTATTATTGGCTATTGTTAATTTTTATTTTCTATCGCATCATAATACTTTCCGTATTTTAAAATTCATTCTGTTCGCTTTCTTCATTTAGACATTTGTAAGTAGTATATAGGGATTTTTTAACTGTATTTTCTACATATGCTTATTACATATATAATTTTTGGAACCTTCATGATAGTTTTAATGCTTTTCCTTCATTATTATTTTTTTGCCCTCTTTTTTCTATTATCGTTTTAAAGCAACTTTGATATTTAGTATTAATCAAAGAAATCATCATTGGAATCAATAATCCATACATAAAGTAATAATCCAACGTTTTTGAAAGGTTATTAATTCCCTGCTATTAAGCCCATATATCTCAGCAATCGTATATAATACATTTTCCATTGCTCAATCCCACCTCGAATATATATCACTCACGCAAAGACCATTAACGCGTACAGTCGTACTCACACTCACATAGGCACGTGCATGAACGTAGGTACACACGTCCTAACTTGGCTACATACACGATCGGTGTATACACGCTCGTAGAACGGAAAGCTAGAGGAGCGCATGTACAATGCGCCCCTTAATGAGTGTATCATGGAAAATGAAGCCAAACACTGTACTGTAGTATAGGAAAGTTAGGAAAACGGCATAGTCCTGGGATCTTTACGAATTGCAGCCATAGTTGTCAGGAACTAGCGCGTAACTTTGCAGGAGAATTGGAAAATAGTGCTCAACTAACAATCGATATTTATTTTCAAGACTTTTATAATATAATTAAACAGTTCTTTAATTTGAATTTATCTTTTATTTCATCATAATGAAATATTTAATTATCTTAATATTATTAATAACGTATTTTTGTATTAAATTATGTATTAATTCTATAATTTTTGTTTAATAATATATAATGTAGGGATTTCATAAATTTAGTTATTATGTACTCATAGTCATGTGTATTTATCCGTATTTTGTTTGTCAATATTTTAAATTCTATTACAATTACATAGTATTAAATATTTTGAGGTGAATAAATAGTTTGAAAAGCAATTGAATACATTAAGGAGATTTTTTTTTAATCCAAGTATTTTATAAGCATTCCATAAGTTTTAATTAATTTTCTTAATCTTAGGTTAAAATTAAAAAGTATAGAAAAGTATGTGAGATATTGATATCTCGACATCTTATAAAAAGTTGAAAAAACGTAATAATATTTGTTACAAGAAAATTATAAATATTTGATTTAGATAAATGATTTTGAACTCTAGATATTATAATCGCAATAGGCTATTTATATATATATATATATGTATATATATATATATATATATATTAATATAGTTTAAGTAAATTAAAAAAATTTACAAATAATGCATTTTTCAACTTAATAGAAAAAAAGATTAATGTAATTAATATGGCAATATTATTTAATTGAGTTATTCCTTTAATGTATTAATAAACAAGTATATATATTTTCTAGCGTAATACATAAATTTAATATACGCTTATTCTTGGCCTATTATAATGACATAAAACAATAAATATGTACGATAAATATACAATTATGATTAATATGAATCGCTTCTATAATTTGGATTTATGGATATATAACTTGAGAATTTCCTAAATATAATGTATTCTTTGAATATTTATATTCGTGTATCAACTATTGAATATATAATAATTTATTAAATATATTTACCATTTATCATTGCAATATGTGTTGAAATTTCTACAAATCTCTGACTTTTTTATTGCTAACTCGAATCTCTATAATAAGCATTGATTTTAAAGTCCATGCGTGTTAAACCGCATTTTGAATAATTTCTCTTGCCGATTATAAACCTTATCAGATCCTCTTGTACTTTTCCTTTTTCTTTTTATCTGTATTCTCGAACATTCATATGTTATGTGTATTATTACAAATGGTTTGGATTTTTTAAAAATATTATTATTATTTATTTTGACAATTTTGCAACTATTACATATCTTTTGACGTACACAGCACCATATTTTTTCAGACAATATTCTATATTTATTTTCAATCTTAATTCTGTGCTAATCACTGAGGTTACAATTTTAATTATTAAAATGAAATGAAATAAATAATAACTTTTTCCCACACTCGTTATCCTAATGTACAATGAATTAATCAATTAAAGGGGAATGCATTGCATAAATATATTTGTTTAGTTGTGTGTTATTCACTAAAACATCTCGGTACATGGATTAATTTACAGTTTAATAATGTTTATCGAATTTCAATAAAGGCTAATTTTGTAATCCTCATCCCTTTTCCTCAGCCTAGATTTATAAACCCAACAATTTTCAGTAATTAGATGCAAATTCACCGTTACAAGACAAAGCTTAAGAAGGGGCTTTCGTATAATGTGCACCTAAGCGAATCATCAAAATATGAAAGTATAATAACACGGGTAACTTAAAGGATATTATATATTTTCATAAATTTTGCGTTTCTAATGGACATTAAAAATATATTTAGTTAATATGATTAATAAAATTCGTACGTCGATCCTTAATATTTGCTCCTTAATCTGTACGATATAATTAAAAATACATAATCTAATACAATATTTGCAAATATTTTGTATTTAAATTTTTTGATTTTTTCTTGCTTTGTTGAGAATAAGCTAAAGCTAGAAATTAATATTGATGTTTCAACACGATAATAATTTTTAGCACATTTTCTAATTTTTAAAATACATATTTAATAAGCTCAGTGCAAATTTATTACATATGTTATACTAATTTCTTATTTGAAAATTTATTTAATACAATGTTGACATATTTTACAACATAATTATCACGACAGAGGATTCAATAGCAAACTGGCCTCTTGGATTTTCTCAATTTTCTTTATTACTGGCAAATTTTATTTAAGCAATTCTATATACTCAGTCGTGTCAATAGGCATGTTTCAGAAGTTTCAAGGCCGATGTTATGATTCAGTTCTAAATTATCATATAATTGATAGCATCTTCGGAAGGTCGGCATGATGGTCAAGTTCAATGTCACTCGTTGTATAATCAATGCGCGATCCATTTTCTTCTTGTTTAGATTTCGAGCTTCGGTGAAGTTTCGTTCGAGCATTTCTCCTTCATTTCTTCTTTAGGGGGCATCTGCATGACGACGATATGTTGAAAAAGGGACAAGTGTATGGGGATGGTTCTGTTTGACCAGCAATATTTCGAGCGACTTTAACGCAAAGTGTTCGACTCCGTATGATTCTAAGGTCTTTTCTCTCCTCGCTTAATTCTACGACTATCGCACAAAATATTGTCGGAGAATTGCAGTTATTGGTTTCGACTTAAAAATTAATTTGCATGGATTGACAAATATCAAAGACTTTTTTCAGACTGTCAACTTCTATTTTAGTGATCGTCTACTATTAAATTACTAATTGTCAATCATTTTGTTTTATAAAATTTTGAAAAATGGTTATTGATAAAATTAAACGAGTGTTTTACAGTTATTTGTTCAAGTATTATTTTATAATCAAGTGCTTTTAAATTTTATAATTCAATTTATAAATACGAAATATTTTAAAATACGAAAAGTATTCAGTGTATTTGTAATCGTTTGGTATAGAATTTGATTTTTATATGAGAATTTTTTATACCACATATTTTTAATACAAATACACGTAAGAGATTATTTATAGATAAAGATCCATGTAAATTTATTGTTATTATATTTATACACAATTGTAAATAAGTTTTATTTTAGCAATTAAAAATTTTTTTTACTATCGAAGACAATCGTCTTCAATTGCTTAACAATTGCATAAATTTTTCGATATTTCTTTATAACTATTGCTTAGTCATATATTATTCATTACTTTTAAATATTTCTTTGGAGCAGTATGAGAAAATATTATTACATATTTTAGTATTTCAACATTTGATTTAATAAACTCTGCTGTAGGAGAAAATAGGAAAGGTAAATTGAACATGATAGGAGCGTAATACAAATCGATAAAACATATCAAAAAGTACATTAATTTTTAGGTTCTACATCAGCAATTTAGCTACGCTAACATTTACAATTTACTGACTTTTCTTCACTTGGTTACTGTTTCGAAGGGTGATTACGAGGGTCCATCTCAGTTTTTCTGATTGCCTGGGAATTCAGGCAGCTGTCTCAATCTTTCGCACTGATGAGTTCGAGTCTTTTAAGGGTGGCTTTTCATGTTCTATTATGTATTCCTTTAAATAGTTGACTTCTTACATGTAATGAGATTGTAAATATTCGCGTACATACAAGCGTGCATATTAAAATAACTGTTTTTTTTTTTTTTTTTTTTTTTAAATTCTCTAGATTACTTAAAATTTTCAAAATAACAATAATATATTAACAATATAGAGAGATTTTATTTTTATGAAAATATTTTTACAATATTGTTAGTGGTATGAGATAATATAAAGTTGAAATTTAAAGTTATGTTACAATTTTAACAACTAAATAACGAAAGAGGATGTAGGAAGAAAGAAGCTTAAGTATATAAGGACGATTAATAACACTGAGAGCTTTGGACAGAGAAATAAGCGGGGCATTTTTCTGAATTTATCGAGGCGTCATTGGACGACAAATGCCTCCTTTCATCGTCGGTTTTTCTCCTTACTCTTACCCTTAGCAATCTTTCTTTCTTTCTTTACCCCCCCCCCCCCCCCCCCCCCCCCCCCCCCCACTCCAACTCCCACCTCATCGCTTCTCTATCTTTTACTCTTGTTTATCTCTTCATCTGTATTTATTTCAGTCTATTTTCTTTATCTAAATTTCTTCTTTTTCTTAAATTCTTTGATCTGATATTCGACTCTAAAATTTTATCTTTTATCTTTCTTTTTTTTTACAGACAACTTTAAGGTCTACGTATTTTTATATTGTACATAAAGCAGGGCTATTAAACAATTCGATTGAAATTTATAAAAACTAGCAAGGAATTAGTTATGTTCTTTTACTAGAATTTTATGTATCGGAAGAAATTAGTTATTTTTTTTTTTTTACTGTATTTGGAGTTATTAATATTGGTATTTAAGATAATGAAAATGCAACCGGAGAATTAATGTCACCATGAAAGAATTTTTTTTTAATGATGAATATTATAGGAAATCTAAATATATTTTAATGATTAATTGTTGTCTTATGTTAATATTATTAGAATTTTCAATTACTTATTCTTACTAAAAAAATAATTATTTAAATAACTCATGTAAATTCGAAAAAACGTTGAAATACGAAAAAATAGATATCAGTTTAATTATTATAATTTCAATTTTATGATTTATTGTACAATATTTAGAAGTCTGTGTTATATTTTTTAATTTAATTTTATAATAATTATTATGGTAGGTAATTTAGAAACTTTATAAATGAAGTACCAAAGTCTATGGATTCAAAAATATTACGGTAAATTAAATGACTATTCTTACATTACAAATAAGATATAATTTTTCACCATCTTATATAAAGTATAATATCATAGAAAATTTAATTATTTTTAATTTCTAACATCGATGTTTCCTGTAAGATAGAAAATTAATTGTACTTTTAAATATGAAAGATATGGAGTAAAGTAGAGGAGCAAAGTATATTAGAGAAAACTAAGAGGGAAAAGTAATCTTCCTCTTCGTGGTTTTTCAGGATCTTAGCGCTTCTCGTTGACTCCTACTTGAAGATAATGAAATGCCTTTCGAGTCGACTCCCTCTTTGCATTCGTTTATACGAGCTCTAGATTTGTGCTACGACTCGATTCGAATTTAAAAGGGTTGGGAAGAAGAGACACCCGATATACGGCTGATATATAGCCATTGTTCGAGAATTTGATTACACGCTACTCAACAAAAGGAAACAGATGGAAATTGCTTGGGAGACTTAGGAATTCCGGATGGAAATGAGATAAAGTTTTGACGATAGTAGTGTTACTACTTATTTCATCGTTTTTCAGAAAGCCAATTGAATGGATCGAAAGTCATTTGTTTGTAATCATTTGATATTAAAAACAATGTCAATTTTATTCCTTAAAAATTAATTTAAATGTTCTCTATTTAGTATTATTTTATTCTTAAATGTATTGTCTCGAAGAATTGATAGATAAATCTGGAAATTTAGTTGTTTTAGATTAGTTTGGTAGAACATTATTGCCTACTGTTTTAAGCAATAGTATAGAAAATTATGTTAAATATTGATTCTCCATAGTTTCAATATAATTATTATGGAATAAAGGAGCAGAATAATTGAAATAGTGATTGTATAATTAAAATAATTATTGATTCATTTAAGTAATGAATTGTTTATAATTGATAATTACAGTCGCACATGTCAAATTTACAACTAAATGACTTATATAGGACTGTATAACTGTTTGGAATTTACTTTTATTATATTGTATAGAAAATTAAAATCACTAGTGGATCAAAACAATATAATTTTTATTAATATTAACAGATTAAAAATACTGTAGTTTTCATAATAGTCGAACAACGCTAATACTTATAGTTTTGTAAATTATTCGAATTACAATGGCCGATCTATTGAAATGAGCTAATCAATTAATTTTGATTTATGTATGATGAAATTTGATCCATTTACAATACACTTCTTCGTTTTTTTATAGACTGTATAATTTAGCGCGCATAAACATTAATAAAAGATGTAAAAGCAATTGATAGACTGGATTGTGAAACCTTAGCAAAAGATTTGTTTCCTCGGTCAGTAAAGTCAGTCGATTATTACCTGAGATTACGGACTCCTGGAGCGAGCTTGACCGAGCATCTGCGTGGTTCTTATATGCGCATCGTGATGTATCCGTCAAGTTAACGGTAATTGATGCTCCGGAGACATTAACGTGCCATCGCACGATTATTGGCATTATCGCATAGTTAGGTTTTGCCTGATTTTAACGAGGGACCTTCATTCACTTATCCACTCAATTATTCAGAGTGGCGGAGAGCGAGCGAGTTACGTGATAATCGATGTGAAATAGAAAATTTTTTGTTTTACACGTTTCAAAGTTCTTTTTTCTCTTAGATCTGCGAATAATTTTCATAATGATTTCAATCTTATCCATAATTATTTGCATAATAATTTTAATCTTGCAAATGATAATTCATTTTGTGCGCGGTGATTGTTTGCTTTCTTATGTGTCTTGTGAGCTACCCGACCCCGATGTGCATGATAAGAAAAAGTTGTTGAATTTCTTGATTTTTTACTCGTAATATTATTCTTAATATTTATTACAATTTTATATGGTCATATATAAACTTTTATATAAATTGGTAAAAATTAAGAAACTGTTCAATGTGTTATTAATGATCATTTCCTTCGAGCAACTAGGAATTCGCACATTATTACTTTCTATTATTTCAAAATTTATTATTAAAACATATTGATTTCATATAAGCGGGAGAGATTAGATTCATGATTCAAACTAAAGTTTATTCGGGTAAACTAGATTTGTGCAAATAACAAAACTGTTATTCAAATTTCAATAACGCAACACGTTAATCCTAATAAAAATCATTAAGATTAACAAATTAGCCAAATAAAAAGGTGCCGGAGAAATATAATCGAAATTATTTTAAAGAATTATTATTTAGATGATAATTTAACATACTTAGATCATACCTAGTGAAGATTCTATTATATAAGCTTAGATCATATCATTATCGAAATATAAAACAAAGCATTACATTTTAATTGTTGATATGGAAAAAAAAATGCTGTATCATTTATTTACTAATACAAGCGCCATTAATTAACATTTAAAGCACGAAATTTAACATGTGTGTTTTTTTGTTTATCTGAATTTCGAGAATGCGAAGAAGGAAACATTGTTTTTGTCCATTACATAACGAAATAAATGTTTTTAAATTAGATTTTCAATTAAAATTCGATATTCGAGTAGTAGTAGGAGGCATTAGAGTCTTGCCGCTGCTTAAAAATAAAAATATGGAATAATTTCATTTTCATACGATTGTCGCGTAGCTTTTGACTTTGAATCTTGGCGTTTTCCTTATATTTATTTGGCACTAAGTCATTTATCTTCGACAAGCAGCATTTATTCTCAGTTCTCGTTAAAAAGCTCGAACGTAAAAGGGTGAGTAACGATTCACTCTAAAATGGCCTTTCAATCACCTTCGATCTTGAAAGGAAGTCCTTAGCAATAATAAAGTAGCCCGGAACTCCGCCTGGCTGTTGCTCCTGGCTGCCGATATTAATTAAGCCAAGACAAACACGCACTTCGTTAGCAAGAGGAGTGCAAGGGTTTGAGTGCCTACGCCGAGGTGCCTCTATATTCCTATATGTCGGCTGAGTGGAAAGGAGTGTCGTTGCGTCACTAGGGGCTCGATGCATTTGCATATTCTAAGTGCCGTAAGGGACGATATCATCGTCCTCGTTCTCTCTACGACTGTTCGTTTATTTTACGCGCGCCTACTTTTTTCGCGCAATCGGCGATTAAGATTTGTTCTGGCGGACTGATAAGCTAATCGCTGTAGTTGGATTCAGGTGAGGCCACGGAATAAGCCGGGGTCGACGTATGCCTCGATCGACGAGATAAGGTTAATTCCGTGTTTGATGAAGAAATTATGGCAAGTGGGTGTCGCGGGTTTGCAAATCAGGTTTTTTTTTTCTTCCTTTGATGCTCTCCGAATGATATTAGGGAAAAAAAGTACTCGTGGCTTGGCATAATCAACACGAATATCCTGATTTTCAGTAGAGCAAACAAACTTTGTATACACGCGTCGATGATTCGAATATAACGTGTCATTTTAAAGACAACATTTTCAATTTAACTATTATTATTATTTTAATATTTGTTATAATTGCATTAAAAATTATTTCCTATTGCGAGTAAACTATTATTTTATACTCTTCCTAAAAATTCCCTAAAATTATTATTTTTATTTTAATTATTACGTACCAGCTATTAATTATTATAAAGAAACGTAGAAAAATTATAATTTATTTGCGAAATAAGAGGACCTTGTATTACACGAAATTTATTGTGTATTGAGGATATTTTACAACTAGATGAACTAGAAATGAAACTCACTAGAATGAATTGCACGACAAATGATTTTTTCATACGCATAATGATAAAATAAAATAATGATAATGATAATGATAATAATAATAACAACAACAACAACAACAACAACGACAACAACAACAACAATAATAATAATAATAACAATAACAATAACAACAACAACAATAATAAAACAATAATAAATACTTAATGTGATGTTTAGACGTTCATTTTATAGATATCGTAGTATTTGAAATGACACGACCAAAACTTTGATGGCATTGTTATATAAACGCGACTTAATCCAGACGTTTAATCTTAGAGTTTCTGTAACTAACCGCGGTTCCTCCTCAAATAAAAATATTTATCAGACTTGGTTTCTCTGAACGGGCGTAGAGTATAATCCGAATGCAGTTAATTTCATCCGACTCTGCATTAATTATGCAGGCGAGTATGTGCGTGCCTGCGGAAACGTGGAAGATTTGCGTTCAGAACCGATTTCTTACACGCGATGAAGAAAAAGTGAAAAGGTTAGGTAGTGAGGATCTATTTCATAGGTTTGTGACTTATTTAATAGGTGGATACAGATATTGCTAAGCGTCACGGAGAACTTACGTCAATATATCATATATTATTAAATATAATATGTGATATATATTAATATATTACGATTATTCATATTACGGATATATTACGGATATATTCAATATCAATACGGATATAGTCAATATATTACGGATTCGTATCTTTATAGTATTTTTCCGACTGCATCTACGTACTTAAATTCGTAATGTAAAATAGTATTAATGTAGCTTCGATGTAGAATAGAAGTGACGTAGCTAATAATTCGATATTTCGTAACTTATTCTGCCCCCTCCCCCCCCCCCCCCCCCCCCCCCCCCCCCCCCATTCTCTGGGACAATTTTGAATGACGCGTGTCCAACATTTTCATAAAGCCATCCCAGATTACCAGACAAAAATTCGTTGCGAAACATTCGGTCTCATAGGTTACAACAATTACAATACACAAACATTTTCCCAAGATACCAAAGGCAATAGAAAAGTAGCTGGTGTAAGAATCGCAAAGTATCGGCTTAGATGATCAAGGCTGATTGGTGACGAGTGCTATACGGAATTTGGGCTTTCCTCGATGTGACATGACGCGTAGACAACCGCGGATTTCCTCCAAGTTCCTCGACACTCTGGAGTCCCGCAGACGGTCCATACGAGAACGAGGAGGGGAGCACCTTTGCCAATATCCGGTCCCGAGCCTCCTCGGCTTTTCCTTGCAATAGAGACGAGTGGCGCTAGCGGATCGTTAAGGCATGCGGCGAATACGGGATGGGTGGAGTGAGGTGTGGTGAGGTGGATGGAGATGGAGAGGGGTGGGCTTGCTTAGTGGGTGAGCTTAATTAATAAGGACATGCGATATCTCCGGCCCCCGTCCTCCAACGGCTCTTCTAAGACGCTCGCGTGTACACCCTTTCGCTGAGCTTGACGAAGACTAGCGAGGGTGGAAGGCAACAGCCTCGGGGGAGTCCTTTGTTGTCGAGGGGCCGAGGAGCGGGAGGAATCGGCCGAGCCGCCACTTTAACCCGCCTTGAGGGCTCGTGGCTGCGTCGCTCTCGTATCCTTCAGGACTTCATCTATCTTTATCGCTGTCGCAATCTCTGTCCCAACATTTTGTGGATCAAGCAGTGGCAGACGGGGGCAGATATAGCGGCGATATTTTTAAATCACAAGCTCGACACCGAGCTTTCTCTCGCGACAGATTGAGGTCAAGAATGTTACTTTTGACGAAGATCCGGTTTGAAAAGTTGTTGGCCACTGTATGGCTTTGAAACGCGCTTTCACGCGTCTTTGTCTTCGGCTCTTTTCCAATCTAGTCGACACCTTTTGTTCTTTTTGCTGCTTTACGACCTTATGACGTATACACGGGGGAGGCTTTATCGGGCCGTTTTATATTTCCCGTATGGAGCCAAACTATTTTCTGAAATGCTTTATCTCCAATAAAATGCTCTAAAAAAAATTAACATCATTTGTAGCTTGGATATGCTATTATTATAATAGTATCAAATAATGATGTTGTTTGTATAAATTTTGCATAAGTTTTGTATGAAAAGTATTTTTAGTAACAACGCTATTGTTGTATAATTTTTTTTTTTTTTTTTTTGTTGTTGTTGTTGGCCAAGTTTTTAAAGTGAAATCGAATATGAATATTAATAAAATAAAATAAACAAAGATTTAATTTGAGTTCAAAAATTCCCATTCATTTCTTTAGCATATATAACATCAATATAGTTTTGCTGCTCTTAATTGGACTAACAAATAAATTATTGATATTGAAATATTGCTTACTGTTATTAAAAGAGCTTACTTTAAATCAAGCTCAGTTGATTAATTTAGGCGTAACAAGTGTAGGTAATATTTAAACAATAATTGAACATTTTTTCATCAAGTAATCTCCTTTTTGTAAGAAGTATGAGAAAAAGTTGATACAAAAGTAAACATTCAATTTTGTTGTTTAAATCGTACCTGCGGTTGAAGATGAGTCACCTGTCGTTTGATGTGAGCCAAAGTGGCAGTCGGAGGCGGATGTAGGGCCATATTTGCGAAAACAAGTCGCTCCTCGTAGTCGTACTCGCAAAGAATTTTGTTTTCGCACAAATAAAATCGATCACCCACGCAAAATCTGTAATTGAATGGCAAACATACGCATAGCTTATTATAAAATAGAATGTAATTTGTGTATTATTAGAATTTTAATATAAACTATTGATTATTGGATTATAATAAGTTTTACAAGTCAGAAGCGTTTGATAATAAAAATTAAAAAATTCATGTACTAGAATTTTTAGTGCTTTTCATGTCTAATTCGTATCTACCCATCTTGTATATTCGAAGAGCGTAAATTTCGTTATCTTAATCTAATTGACTTGTGAATAATAAACGTGCAGTATCTGTATACATAAAATCATTTGTATACTCGACACTATTATAATTTTATTAGTTATTTTTGAGAGATTATTTGATATATATATATATATATATATATATATATATATATGTATATGCATATTTATGCAAATCTAGTGCAAAGAGAACGCGAAAATGAGCTGTAATACCTTTAAAAAAAAAGTAAGATAACGGTAAAGCAAATATACAATTATATATATAGTGCTTACTAAACGCGAGGAGGTAGCAAAGCGTGCTAATTCCGTTTAAGGTCGCTTTCCGTTCTGCTTCGCAAGCGCCTACGAGGGAAATTGCGAGAAAATAAAAACAAGGCATGCCGCCCTCCTCCTCCTCCTCCTCCTTCTTCTTCTTCTTCTTATTCTTCTTATTCTTCTTCTTCCTGTTGCTCTCGACTCGGAAAATCTTCGAGGTTCTTTAGATGCAAATTCCCCTACTCGATTTGACGCTATCTCTCTCTCTCTCTCTCTCTCTCTCTCTCTCTCTCTCTCTCTCTCCCTCTCTCCCTCTCTCCCTCTCTCCCTCTCTACTCTTCCACTTCGCGCTTTTCTCTATGAAGTGAGTCCCACCACTTTCCATAGAATATTGGTATTCGCTTGTTTTCAAGCTTAATGAGCTTGCTATAATTTTATGATTTAATTAAGGATTATTGCCGCTTCCTCTACCACCCACTCGTTTGAATCAAAGATGTTGCTTCCCCCTTATTAAAATTTCTCGGAATTGCTTGCATCTTTCGTTGAGCTTACTTTTGGATAACGTCATTACGTTAATTATAATTACTTTGCTAAATAAATTCACAGACGTAATGTTCTTTTAATTGACGGCTGTATAAGAAAGGCTCTATTGTTGTTCTTTTAATTAAGAAGAATGACGCTCCGGTGGTAATTTATTTAATAGTTTGCTAGCATTATAAATTAAATTTTCTTTATATTTAATAATTATAACGAAGCCGATTGAATGATATACATGCATACATATATACATATACACAGACAAGTGCTTGTAATTTATTTTCTATTTAAGCTCATTAGACTTTATTTGGCTGAATTTTTAAATAATTACTAAATGCAATTCCTATTATATAAAGTCTAAGCAGTAATTATAAGAGATAATCGAAACTTTAATATTCTATTAATAACATGTTGTCTAACTTAATAAAATATTAAATATACCAATTGGCATTGTCCAAAGGTATTGGGGGTATTGTGATTTTGGATTATGCAGAAAAATATTATCAATTGTATTATTTCATTAAAATTAAGTCAATATGGCGAAAATGATATTTTATTCACTATAATAATAACCTAATGTGTAATAATCTAAATGTAATTAAATTGGAGGAAGATAGTCGAGGTGCCGTATATACTAGCTGAATTTACTTGTGTCTCGTATTATAAACGTCGTATCTTATTTAACGACGTTAGCAATCGACGATATCGATTTATCTCTCGAGCAGTCAGCAATCAAACGCAAATCCAGATGATAAAATTCCACTCTACCGTACAAGCGACGGAAAATTATTCTCTATTTGTCTAACGGAATCATTGGATTGTCTTAGGTGCGTAGCGATTCGCACGGATAAGTCCCTTGAGTCCCGCCGCCTTCCTTATAGGCCTTTCCTTATCGCGCCGCGTGCACGGGGCATTATTCAGCGAGCGATATGTCGAATCGACATTGTATTCAAAATTACGAAGCTGCGCGGAGGCAAAGAATGACGCGGTTGCTTATACGTGCTCGGATTACGATATTCCCGGCGAATACAAGGCGTCGTCGCGCTTTTTACGCCCAGCATCCGCCAACTGTCGACGTTCCCTTCGCCCGGGCCCTTAAAATCCGAGATTTCTCATATTTGGATTTTATTGCTGATTTAAAAGCCGATATTTGCGACAGCTGCTACCGATATATCGTATAAATTTTATGATAAAAACCGACAAAGAGTTTGGCTAAAGATTTAATGCGTGCTACGCTCTCGGTATTGGATTATCGCTTAGCTAATCCTTCGCAAAAGATAATAATTATCGAAGGTTAATTTGTATTAAATCCTATTAAACTGCACCACCTTAAAGTCGAGAAAATTATGTGGATTGGACCGGTGGGCAGGGGGAAGGGGGAAGGGGTGGCGGAGGGACGAAAGATTTTATTGTAATATGTCAATAGGTAGAAGCTCATCTCACGTCCACCTTCTACGTATTAAGTAGGTATTATGTTACATTCATTAGCCTAAAATCCCTTAGAGACTAATTGTATTTATAAGTAAAAGAATAATCCGAAAGTATTTTGCGTATTTTTCATGATTAATTCTACTATTAGGGAAATCATTCAAGTATTTAGATTTACTGAACAACCGTGAAGTTTTAAAAAACATACTTTTATTAAGGCAAAAAATTTCAATAAAATCCTGTTGGCTATTGAACGCAATACAAAATTATTAAATCATTCGACGAGCAGATACAGATATTTTATTTGCAAGCATAATTCGCGAGCTATTTGTCAAAAAATGACAAGTTTGTTACTTCGACATTGCTTTAAAGGAATGGCAAGACTTTGGAAATTCAAGTCATGCGCTGGAAGCATCAGTCTGCTGTTTTTTTTCTAACGAAGCATGTCGAGAATGATAGGCGTGTCCGAGCGATTTGTCTTGAGAATTACTTTTTAAAAATCCCGAATTTTATTCAGCAAGAGATTCTTTTTTATGTGCAAGACATCATCGAGATTTATGAATATTTTACAGCTCTGATTTAGATATCGGCTGGCAAAATTACTTTCCTTTCTTCGTCTTCTTCCTTTATACAGCAGCTATTTAAAGGACTAATTAGATATATTAGCGATAGTAAATATCAGCACTCGTACATATAATTTTGTTTTTATGTGCTTTTATATTGTGATGACAAATTTTAATAATATGAAATTGACAAAATATTGTTATTTCAAATTAAGAAAAAAGTTTGAGAATATTCAAGAAGTTATAAAATGTTCAATATCATTGAATGAGTAAGTATTGCAGTTGGTACGTAAAGAAAAATAATATTTGAAATTATTTTATTTAACTTTCTCCATCCAATATAATAAGTGCTAATGATTATAATTTTAAGAAATTAACGACATTTATATAATACCATTCTTAAATTATTCAACTATGGTATTGGTTTAGTTGACGTATTTTATAATGAATATAAGATGAATTCTTAGCACTTTACAATTCTTATATATCTTAATCTTCTTGTTTATTTATACAATTACTACATTTTGTAGTATATTTAATTGAAAAATTAATTTTAAACAGCAAATATATTTGTACACCCATAATATTATTCATTTTAAAAAATACCGTGTAAGATGCATGAGATGAATAATGAATTGATTTTCTTATTGAGAATTTTTATAATTTTTATCGTTTTTTTTGCTAATTATATTTTGAAATATTAACGTATATTTAGAAATAAAAAATACATCATAAAGTGTTTTCTATTGTCCTATATAACTTTATTTCTTTATTATACTCGACAGAATTACACATGATATATATTTTGCTCTATCCGAAGATTTTCCATTATTTAAACATTCAATACAATCAGTGAAATTATTGCATTGAAGGAATAAATTAAAAAATGAATTTAAATTTCAACTTAATTTAAATAATAAAAACATTTGGATATGTTAGTTTAAAAATTAGTGTTAATAAATAATGTTAAAAAAATGAATAAATAACGTTAGAGGTTACATTTATAGATACAATGTTGAGAAATATTAAAAATAAATATGCTTATGCTTACCTCATATTTCGTAATAGATCAAAGTGATTTACGTTGTAAATTAAAATTTTAAATATACAGAAAATACATGACTTTTGATTATCCGTTTTCAAAAACATTAATAGTTGCGATATTTATAACGCGAACGTGCAAGTTCCGTCTTACTTGCGGCTTACCAAATGTTACGGTCTCCTACTATCATAGGTTTTTCGCTATAATAATGATAATAATAATAATATACTCATAGGCCAATTGCCTGATGCATGCACATTCCTGTTCATCGACACTTCATGAAATATTTATTCGAAACTAGATATTACAAAGGCACGAGGAAAAGTGGAAGGAAGTCTGGCACAGAAAAGCAAGAGATCCTCCGAAAAAAAGAAGAAGATGAAAAAAGAGAAAAGAAAAGGATAGTGGAAAAGCCTGGAAAAAGTGCAGACTAGCAGCAGTATGAGGTGTATGTTGTATCGCGCTAGTCATATAAAATTCAGATGTTGAATAATAAAAGTATATTCGGCGTGTCGGCAGCTCCCGCGGAAAATCCACGGCCATTGTGTATTCAGCGGACGGCGGTCGCGTCCCGTGTTGGAATCCTGTTTAGATTCTCTCTTCTTCTTTATCTCGCTCTCTCGAGCTTTTCATTCTTTCATTCCGTCTTTTTTACCACCAGGGGATTTCCGCCGAGTGGTTTATTCCGGCGCTTATGCTAATGCAGACGTGATTTTTTTTCAGCACCTCAGCACCTGCGCGTGGTACTAAACATTTACGGGCGCACGACGAAGCACAGGAACGCGTGTCTACGTACGTGAATCCTTTTTTCCGCATTGGAGAACGTAAAAGCTGATTTATCGCTGTGCTTTTTCCAAAATTTTCCTTCAATAATGCTAGGTAGTCGAATGGTAGTTATTAGTTGCTATCCTTAATGCTCAATGGTCTCGGTTTTCGCGCTTGAAAGACTCGAGTGAGTAAGGTAATTGTGAATTTTTGAATGCCAGTGCTGAAAATTTATTCATTCTTTGATATTCCTTCAATCTAATAATACCGTAATATTATAATAATAATTTATATAATATATTTGATTTATATTTTGGAACTGGGACCATAATACGTTATGTACATTAAATATTTCATTATAAGCTTAATCAATACAATACGTGATCATACACAAACACGCATATATATATATATATATATATATATATATATATATATATATATTGTATTAGGTTGAAAATTGCTGATTTTTTTTAGGCAAGTGACGATGAGACATATAAAAATAATATAATATTAGCTCATAGTAAATTAATCATAGTGATTGGCAATAATTCATTTACCTATGTTATAAGAATTGGCTTCATCAATAACGAAATTAATAGATTATCAATACTATATATAAATAATATCGGTTATACTTGTGTTTGTTTAGGAAGTAATTATTTCTAAATGATGGAGTTAGAGTGCAAATAAGCCATAAAAATTTGTTAATAATCTAAAAAATTATAACTTAAATAGTATTTGTTATAAATAATTGTGTTATTTCTAGAGAAAGAAAATGAAATTCTGATAAGATTACTTAAAAATTAAAATTTTATTCCCACAACTATTCTCATTCAATTCATTGAATATACTTGTTGGTAAAAATAGAGTTGATAATGTCGATGCTGCTTTTATACGGAAACATGTTGAGATACATTTGATGATTCGTATTCCCTTAAGTCAGCAGAAATATTCTAATTATTATTCAACATTCGGGATTTCATCGTTTCGTAAGCATATCCTAAGCATAAGCCCATCACAAGATGATAAATGATAATGTCCGTTATAATAATAAACAATACGTTAGTATGATGGTTATTCTTTGTTCGTTGGGCAATTTTATCCTACGGGAAGTATCAACATCATAAACACAATCTACCCTAAAGAGCATTGCTGGAGGCAGCCATAGAAGCTCGTTATACAACATCAGCGGTCTTTAGCGCGTCTCTCTTCTACGTACAAATGCAGTGTTGCTGTTGTTGTTATCAGCTTCGAATGACTCTCCCGCGTACCTATGCCTCCTCCTCCTCTTACTCATCCCTCACCACCACCTTCTCCTCTAAAATCGTAAGGCCATTACGTGCACGGATGTGAAAAAAGGGCACGCGGGGCATCTTTTGCCCGTCGCTCTTTTATGGTAGGCGATCCGTAGTGGCTTCGCGGAGATCAATATGCCTTTCTTTCCATCTCTCTCTCTCTCTCTCTCTCTCTCTCTCTCTCTCTTGTATACTTTTTTTCTTCTCATTTTGGTTGGTACTCGTCGCGGTGGTATAGTACTTATCGTAGTCAGTTACGACGGCACATTGGCTTTTACGGCTGGTACGTCGCGCGTTTTCACCGAGGACAGAGGAGGGAATCAAAACGTCGTTGTTGTCTTGCTTGTGACTTTTACAAGATGAACGCGGCAATTACTTCGTCGAGACTCTCTTTCGTACGTTTTATTTTCTATAGAATTTTTGATAAATTAAATCCAATATCAAGAGAGGGATTATCATTTGTGTAATTTGATCATCTCTTATTATTATTCAGCGCACTTGTGGTATAATAAAGTTGATTTGAATTAACATTGTTTAAAATTACTCTTTAAAATGCAAAATTAACAATTTTCAAAATCAGATATTTTTAAATGCTTGCATAGGAAATAATTTATTTATTAATGAATGTATACACTAACGATTGAGTTATTATTAATATTTACAGTTAAATAACCTCATTGTGTCGCGGCATTCTCCGTTAATTTTAAAATTCTGAGAAAATTGGTAGCGAAATGCAGTGTTGATGCTTTAATTCCAAGTTATTTGAACAGTCAACGTCAATATTATTATATTTTCAGTATAAAACTATGTCTTTCAAATGTCGTGCAATTTGAAAATTGCACCAACAATTTCTGTTAAAAGATATAAGATGAGGTATTTATTATATTGTTGCTGTTCGAATTAAGTTTAAAAAATGAAGGCAGATGAAATTAAAATATTAAACATTGAGAAGTAAAAACAAAGCAACATTAATTTTTAAAAGTAAATATTAATAATGAATATTTAAAAAATCAAAAGTACAATGTTTGCAATTTTTATCTTGAACTAAATAAAAAAAAAAAAAAAAAAAAAAAAAAAAAAAAAAGAAGCAAATAAAAGGGTTGTTTGTTGCAATAGGCAATAATGAAAAATTTTCATAGTAAAATCTGTATGATTTGAAGAACACACACACACGCGCGCGCGCACACACACACACAGACACATATATATATATGTATGTATATAAAATGAAAAATAAATGTTAATAGATGTATATAGAATCTTCGTATTAAATAATTAAATCGTTTAGAAATTTTGGAAATTTCAAAAACTATTTTTAACAATATAATAACGAATAATAATATAATAGGAAATATTCATAAAATGACCAAGTCATCAGCTAATAATTATTAAACTTTATCATTATAAAGTCAGTACAAATAAAGAGAGTTGTAATCTTTATTTAAACTTAAGAATATATAATTAATTTTTAAATTTGCAAATATATATTTTGATAAACTATAATGTATGGATCGATCATACATTGGATACTATTATTCTAATTTTTTTCCAATATACAATGTTTGCTTTAAGCAAAACTGTAGCAACCGATCTATTTAAAATCATTTAGCAAGTATAAAAATAATAGTATTTTTGATTATGAAAATTCGGTGATTCCTTAATAATTGTATATATGACAAAAATACGAAATATTGTGATAAATAAAATTATCATGATTATTAGGCTTATTAATTAGTTAATTTGATTATGATTGTGAATTAATATTTAATGTTAATAATTTTTAATCGATAATAAAGAATTTTAATGAATAATAAAGAAATGTTTACTCAGGTTGAAATATTATTCAGAATTATTATTAAAAATATATTTAATATAGATTAATATTTAAAATAATTAGTCTTTGAATTGTCAATCGATTAATTTGAAAATATTTTAACATTTATGATTCGCGATTTATTTTAGCTTTACAATTTTATTGAAATTCTATGACGACATAGAATACTGTTTTGAGGTAAAGACGTAGTACATGAGAAACTTCCGCGGTAGATCGCGGTGTGTTTGTGGAGGTTTAACGTCATCGTCACTGGATTATCTCTCTCTTTGTGCTCGCTCTCTTTCTCTTTCTCTTTCTCTTTCTCGTCCTATTCCACTCTCTCTCTCTCTCTCTCTCTCTCTCTCTCACTCTCACTCTCGCTCTCACTCACTCTCTCTATCTCTCTCTCCCCCCTTCCCCCCCCCCCTCTCTCTCTACCTCGACTGACGAGATTCTCTATTCGGGTAAATACAAGAGAAACCTCAAACGGCACAACATTTTAGTGCTTCTCGTGCATACTTTCGAGCCCCAAGTCAATCAGTAATTCAAATCGCTACCAATCTACCTTTTTCGCCTAAATCTAAATATTATTTTGAACTTAATAAGTCAACAATGTATTTTTCCCATTGATGATGTTAATACACATTCATCTACGATATATCTGAAAATAGTAAATAATAGTATCTCTTACATTGTTAAATTATATTTTTAGATAACTTTGAGATGAATGATTAACCGGATTTGTTTCGTAAAGCATAAAAGTTCATAGATATATTTTTTTTGAAAAAAAATCGAATACGTCTAGACATTTGAATCCATTGCTTTAAATTAAAATCAATATGATAAATTTACCCTATATCCCTGGCGCATAAGTCTTCATAAAAAGGCATGATATTTTCAAGATGAAGAGTGACGCACACATTAGTTGGTTAATTTTTAGTGTCCAATTCTGGGTACTTCAATCGCGTCCTTCGACTCTTTATCCTGAGTAGCCGGTCTCTTTCTCACAGGAGTCAGGTCTCGGTGGACCTTTGAGCATGTCAGTTTTCGTACTCCTGCCCGTGACGCATTCAATTTGCATTGGGATCTGAAGCGCGATAAAGACAATACCACTCATGCTGTGTTTGTCACTCTCCTGATTTTCGGCCTCGCCGAGAGCTGGTGGATGGGGATTGGATGGAGCGGTTAAGGGCTCGAGGAAGGAGAGGGACAGGGCGGGTGATGGGTTGATGCAGAGTCTAACGCATTTAGCCGAGAGTCGAACCTCTAATCAGATCATCCACCGGCAAGGTAGCGGGAGGTAGGGGAGGGGAGGAGATGAGACAGGGCTGGCTGCTGCAACGCTAAGTGTGGAGTTAATGGAGTCAAGACGTCGCGAGGTACTTCGTCTACTCTGGATAAGCGTGTCGCAAGCTCACGAGCTTTATGGCAGCCCTCGCGGAGGGATGGAAGCAGCCTTGTTTCGTCATTTATGCCTTCCTCCTCGTCTTGCTTCCGCATAAATCTTCCATTTAGTCGAGTTTCCCTCACTGTTGCCATGAAAGTTCCCTCGCTCTGATTTTACCTTGTAATTTACTCTTTTTGTTCTTGGGATGTTTATACTAATTATGACGTCTCATTCTAATAAATTCTGACAATTTATACGAGATTACATCCACCCATCCACTCATCCACCCATCCACCCATTCTTCCGCCTTCCCCCACCCCTCCCCATCCTACGCATTCAGATAAAAGAATGCGATGCTATTTTTTACGTGATCGTCGTAGTATTTAGCAAGCATTTTGTAAATACTTTTCTCGTATTGTTACATGATTGATATGTGAATAGATTTTGGAGAATAATGTAAATTCTACGCGCGTAACTTTCGATCGCATTGATTATTCGGATTCTGATTTGATAACAATCATACATCCATAAATGGCTACAGGAACAGTTTTGAAATTTCAAAGTTGACGAGTTACAATAGCTAGGATAGTCGGTATAAAGGACAATAAACGAAGTAATACGATTGGCTAGATAATTGAAATGAAATACACTTGCGTAACTAATACAATGATGGCTAACTGAGACACAAGTTAGTACATGTAATGGCATTGAATCGATAATAGTTGCGAATACTTGTCACGATTGCAGTTAGGTATATGATGGAGGAACACCGAGCAAATCAGAGAGAGAGAGAGAGAGAGAGAGAGAGAGATAGAGATAGAGAGAGAGAGAGAGAGAGAGAGAGAGATTTACTTATTTACGACTTCGTAGTCGTAGGCAGCAATGTAGAGAATTAGTAAACACTTGATGTGTACTCACTCCACTGGTTCTGTTCAAATGGCGCACCGTTGTCGGACTAGAAAATCTAATTTCATGAACGGTTATTTCAATTTATTCAAAATTGATTGATCAACAATAACAGGTCTACTGTTTTGTATTCATTCATTTTTGTTTTATAGCACAAATTGAATATTGTTACGTGGATATTTTTAGTAAGGAATATTATCGTTCGTATAATAATATAAGTTTAACAAGAGTTTAAACAGCGAATTTCTTTTATATTTAGCTTATCTAAAACAATTTGTTATATTACATATTTTTAGAAAAAATATCAATGTAAATAATTTTTTTAATTTTTTTTTTGCCGTCTAATTATTATTATTATTACGGTATATTCTGAATTCGTATTGAAAGAAAAATTTTTTGAGTTGAATCGATGCTGAAATATATTTAGGCTAATAAAATAACGAGTAAAATTACGTCAATTTAAATATTATATACTTTTAACAATATTAACGTCTTATTTCTTTATGTCTTATCTTTATATATTCAAATTACATGAGTGTACTATAATATTATGAACCCGTCATTTATAATAATAAGGTTTCACGATTTACATACGGCCGAAGTAGTCGATTAATAATTAGCTTATTTAATTTCAGTATTATTGGCAAGATTTTTTTACCATAAATTTTAAAAAACTTTCAATACCAGTAAATATGTTGCTCTAAAGTCATTTAAAATTTGCTTTATTCAACGGTTGATCGATAGCAGCTTTGTATTTTCAAGAAAAATATGGATTTCTGGAACTTTCTTTCCAATTTTCATGGACTAAATAATAAATTTCATATAAAGAGAAGAGTGCAGAATGTCGATATGCTCAAGCTAGAAAATTAATGCCAACATTTCTTCATCAATATGGTAATTTCATCGAATTCGATTGCTTTCTATTCAATTATACTTTCTTGTTCAAATTTTTGATTTTCCGATAAAGTTCGACAGTATGCATAACTGGATTTTCTTTATCAAGATTTACCACTGAATTTCTTATGCACGGACGGCGAGTGACAAGCGAATCATTCAGTGGACCGGGTGAAGCTGCAGGCGGACGTGCACAAAGAGAGAGAGAGAGAGCGAGAGAGAGCGAGAGAGAGAGAGAGAGAGAGAGAGAGAGAGAGAGAGACAACATTGGTATCGAAATATTGAGTAAGCAAGATTTTGCGAAAACTTTTAAACTGACTAGAATGTGATGAATTTGCATATTCACAACGCTGCTTCTAAAAGCAATTTCAAAAGAAGTTAAAGAAATAATTTTATATTATTAGTTTTGGATTAAAATTTTTTAGATTATTTTATCATTCAGAGTATATTGTATCTTTTGGTATAAACATTTTTATGAATAAAAAAATAATTAAAGAAATATTTGAAAAGAGGTTTCAGATTATAATTCTGTGTGTGTTAATTGAGTCATATATTTAAATAAAAGGAACCTGATTTAATATATATTAAATATTTTATTTATCTGTACGTGAAATTATTAATATTTCAATATGACTTTAATTCAAAGTTTCGCATCTCTTAATTTCTAAATAAATGAATATAATTCTTTGAACTGCATATATATATATATATATATATACACACCCACAATATTACATAAATGGAAGTTCGCCTATTATCAGTACGATACATTTTAAAAGAACTTTTCACTCTGAAGACTGACTTATTTTCTCTTACTTTGCGAAGAACCAAGGGCGACAACCCTATGATAGAGAGTTGCTGGAACTCTTGGAAGAGAAGTCTAACTGCCTCTAAGGTATCTATATATTTCTACACTTAAGTACATTATATAGTTGTGATAATACGCCATATCATTATGTAGTTTGAAGTTCATAGTTTATCAAGTTTCAGTCGGTATATTTGTTAAATTTTAAATTTCAATTAAAAAACGTAATATACAAATATATGTACAGACAAATTATATTTTGTATATGACGATTCTGAATGTTATAAGTAATCATTGTTGGGAGTTCAAACAAAAACAAAAAAAAAAAACAAAAAAAAAAAAAACAAACCCAAAAAAAAAAGAAACTAATACTTTATTCAAAATTGAAAATAAACCCTTTTTTTTACATAAATAGTTGTTTTAATTATTCATAAAACTTCCTTTTATATTGAATCTAAATTTTTATATTTTCTTCAATAAAAATTCTGTCATCAAATATTGTTGGTGGACATATGTATTGACTTTAATCGTAAACTAAAATCGTAATCTTACAATAATGTTTAATAGAGCTGTTTTTTTTTTATCCAACCATCAGTGAGTACTCTAATAATTAAATTGTATAATGAGAAATTATAATTTTGTCATTAATTTACATTATGAATTATCACTTTATCTCTTACCTAATAATTAATATTTTTAAAATCACTAAGAAATTGCCGCTCCTCACTACAACAAAACAGCACAACAATCTTTTTTCGAATCTCCGATTCTATATTTGTCAATGGTGTATGTATGTATACCTATATCAGAAGACATTCAACAGTAGACGTTCATTAATTAATGTCCATTATAACACTTATAATCGTGAAGGCATTGTTTAAATATAAATGATGCCAAGGGAATGACATGAATAGTGGTGAATGAGTATAAACAAATCGAGTAACCGGATTCGTAAAATCTGAAACGACCGGTGAAAATTTAGGCGACACCATTGGGAAATATCGCGATTAGAGATCGTAAGTCGAGCATTCGGCCAGCATAACTTTCTCGAATTTCACTGCGTCGTCGTTGTCGGTGGCACGGACCTGCCAGCAGATCGTCACGCGAGCACGAGCGCATTGTCAAATGAGAAGACATTCCAGGCTGTGGCGGTGGCGGTGGTAATGGCGGTGCCTTAGTCGTCGTCGACGTCGCAGTCTAGAGTATCGGACGCTTTGTTTCGATAACGGTTGCTTACGTCTCTCTGTCCCACCGCTCCCCTCTCCCGGTCTATCTCCTCGCCACTCCCCCTCCCCCTCCCCCCTCCCCCTTCCCTTCGCCCACCACCTCACCCCTCCCCTTGCCCCTTACCCCTTACCCCTAACCCCTTACCCCTTGTCGAGTCATAGCGTTACCGCCACACCCCCGGCACACCACACGCCCGACCCCGCCCGCACGCTCACACTCCCATTTGGTCTTGCTCTTGTTCGTCCGTTAATTACTCGGGGCTGTCGAGCTGCCGCTATCAAGCATTCCCGAGCGAGCTAATTCGATCAAGAGTGAAGTCACCCGATGTGTAAGGAGAGACGTCGCCGGAGACGAGCTAAGAAGCAGACGCGCCGATTTCCCCGCGCTCGTGTGCCACTGGATTGCCATGGCAAGGGAACTCGAGGGCGGTCCCCTTCACGGGAGAAGCATCTCCTAGCCGATTTTCGACCGAGGATTCTCGGAGAGCGTTGATTACGGTGTCCGGAAGAATGTTGCACGGGACAGCTGCAGTTATCGCCCTTGTCAATTAAGGCGAGGCTCTGCTTTACCTTTTTGTCGCTTGCTCTCCCGAGTATTTTCACGAGTTGACAGACGGCTTCATTATATTTGCACGATATTTTTTTTTTTTTTTTTTTTTTTTTTTTTTTTTTTTTGCAATCCTGGCACAATGTCTAACTTTCTATGGAGTCTTAATGTGGAAGCGCTTCTTCGCAATACTATTCCTTTTCCGCGCGCATAAAATATGAAATGGCACGAGTTAATGCTTTGAAAGATAAAGTTCGATTGGGAATTCTACTTTCCTAACAACTCTATAAACATTTATGCTCAACCTACTTTTATCATCTAATTTTAGATATGCGGATAATCGATGAATAAATGATAACTCCGCTTTAAAGCAATTTTACCAATCATACGGACTATGACAATCAAATTTCAACTATTTTTGTAAGAGATAACGAAATTTTTCATACTTTAATAATCTAAGTCATATTCAATATCAATAGAATACTATAATATGTATGTATGTACTATAATAATATAACATCTACATAAAGGATAGAATAAAAAAAAAAAAAAAACAAAACAAAAAAAGAAAAAAAAAAATTACTCACAGACCATATGGTATTTGAACAAAACTTTTTTTTAACTTTTGAATCACTTTATCGCTGTATTGATAAATCGTTGTTTATTTATTATATTTTAACTAATTTGTCATTATTATATGGCATATATATGATATCTAATAAAAAAAAAGTACCGAATCTTATAAGCAAAGATTTTTAACTTGTTAATCTATTTTCTATTTAGTAAGTAATTTTTTAAAATCTTTTAAAAATCAATAATAGACTATTTTATTAATCTTTGAAATCTTTGATGATAGTTTGACTATTCTTTGGTGTTAAATTATAGTTTTTTTTTTTTTATTGGTTTATGTAAAATATCGACTGATAAATTGACTACGAAGTAGGAATGTTCATTAAAAATAAAAAGAAAAAAAGCTTTTAATATTGTAAGATTTATACTTGCTTTTTGCATGCTTATAATAATAGATTTAACAAAATTTTGTTACTACATATGTGACGGAAATTGACGATATTGGACGTTAAATAATAATAATAGATTTGACAAAATTTTGTTACTACATATGTGACGGAAATTGACGATATTGAATGTTAAATCAAGTATAAATTTTTCAAGAAATTAATTGATATTACGTTTACGCTGTATACTGCGACTAATCTTTTGACGAGAATTGAATTGTACTGTTATCTGCTATATAAAGTTTCATAGGATAGTGTGGCTCGTTCAAATCGATATCTCAATGTAATACCGTTGGTAAAGTATTTTAAGTCTAGGAGAGGACTCGTTACGATCCATTGGAAAAAATAAAAAGAAAGCGTAAGAAGGTAAATGGGGAACATAGTACCAGTATACAAACATCAGCGGCGAAAGAAAAAGCATTAAAGAAGGTAAACAGATAGAAAGAAGAGTTGAAGAAACGAAACGACGGTAGAGCCATAGATGACGAGCAATCGTATCAAAGATTATTTCCGTCAATAAAATGAAAGTTGAGTAACACGGAGTCTACTCCAGTACGTCTGAGCTATAGAGATAGATAGATAGATAGATAGATAGATAGATGGATAGATGGATGGATGGATGGATGGATGGATGGATAGGTAGATAGATAGATAGTTAAACACACATGAAGAGAGAGAAAGAGAGAGAGAGAGAGAGAGAGAGAGAGAGAGAGAGAGACAATAAAAGTAATCTTGAATTTTGGCGATGTGGGAGGGGGGGGGGTTGCAGCGGGGAGGGATAAGACGAGTGGGTAATAAATCCAGAGTCGCCCGGAGCAGACACTTATACCAGAGTTTTCTCTCCACATCTCTATCTTATTTTCCCACGCAATAGCGGTTACCATTATATTTCCTTAATTTCTCTTTTCTAACGATAGTATTTGGATTTATCTGAAGGAAATTTTGGAATAGTGAGTTTTGTAGTCATCGCAAAATTAATTATACACAGGCCGAATATCCAATCACAAAACTAAATAAAAATATAAAGAGCTTGTAAAGAGCAATTGAAATATGACTTTCATATAATAATGATGAATCTGCAGTACATTGTTCAATAATTGCATGAGCGCAGGCTCGGAATATATAATGCTGCGTGTAAGAAAGGGTTGGAGTTCTTAGATTAGTTCTCTCATTGCGGCATTCAGTCGAGCCCTCCCTCTCCCGCATGATCCTAACGGTGCGTTAACGGCCATATCTCGGCCTCGATAATTCGTGCAACTAGCCACTTTCGATGCTGAACACCATGATGGGGCTAAACCACCCATTCCATTCCATTCTCCATAATCCCTAAACTAGCGTCCTCCTTGACTCGCGATGTGGCGTTGCCAGCAGCCAGTTAGTCGTTTGCCTTGACGGGCCAGCCAACTATAATACAATGAACTTCCCTCCCTCTAACTCTCTTTCTCTTATCCGTGAGCAAGTCGTGTAGTTTGCCGAGTGGTGTGGGAGGAGGAGGAGGAGGAGGAGGAGGAGGAGGAGGAGGATACAACCCTCGGGCTTCCCCTTATAA
>NW_011948416.1:3819543-3836398 GCF_000503995.2 Ceratosolen solmsi marchali | reverse complement strand
GGGGATTAAGTATGACTTAGGAGTTAAGTTTTCGTCATTAGCTACTCTGGGCCAAGAGATTCGGGATAACTTACTTATAAAATGGATAGTGTGAATCGTTGATAAGAACGATTCTTATTAGTCGGAAAATGAGCGAATTACGAAAAGACAATAATTTTTTTTTGTGTTACTCATTCTTTACTTCTTTTACAATTACTAGAATTTAATATAGTGGATGGAGGAGAGACTTAGTCTGAAGATTTTAGCCACTTTTTTTTTCGTTAAAATATCTTATAATTTAAAGTTATCACTTATCATTTTATATCTATACTTTTAATATCAAATTAAGTTCAAAAGAATGTTTTGTAATAATAAACGCTTTTATGGGTTGGCGTGCCGTCGGTGGGTGGGTGGGGGGGGGGGGGGGGGGGGGGGGGTGGGGGGGGGGGGGGGGTGACGAATTCTGAAAATGCAAGTGTATAAATATCTAGCAGCATTAAGAAGCGATAATTTATTATTTTACTTAATAACAAATAAGATTTGTTGTACTAACTTTCTTGACTTTTTAGCCTTAAAAAATAACGCCAATTATGTATTTTATACTAAAACGAATATGGTATATAATAATAAGTTAAATGGTAAACATTAATATGAGGGATGGAACTAAGTGTTTTCTTCATTTATATAGATTAGTTTTGAAAAGATAAAGTAGTTATCTCATAAATGGAGTACATGGAATAGTCAATGCAATATTGCTTTAATCTTAACGATGAAAACTTTTTAAATCATATAGAATTTCCACTTAAATACTTTTAAAATTCATAAACTTGGCAAGTTTGTTAATAGTGATTATAATATAAATAATTGTCCGATTGTTAGAAATTTAATAATTAAATCTATTATTTAACTAAAAGCGTATTAGATTTGAAAATTCATTAGTAGATATTGTGAATATTTTTACAATAAATATTACGTGTTTCAATATTACGTATTAAATATTACGCAATTATATAATGTTTATATAGGCTTCATTATAGAAAAAAAATTCGTTTGTTAAACGTAGTCATGATCACTTCAAGTTTTATACAATTTCCCAGTTAAGATAATCATTATGGTAATTAAGGTTATTTTTTAATAAATTGCATGTAATTTTAAACTATAATAATAAATTTTTAATGTTTATTAAATGCTCTTCTCTAAATTTTAAGATGCGTATAAAATTCTGAAAAAGTGAAAATAGAAAATGCACTAGTTATTTTCTATTTTCCAAAAATTTATAATGCATTTCTTAGAAATTGAATTGATACCTATTCTTAATTTATTTTTATCAACACGGATGAACACATTCTTTGTAAAGTAATAACAAATAATATTTAATAATAAACTGTTTCCTTTTAGAAGAGAGCATATTATTCTACAAAATTAAGCATCAAAAAGTAATGTGCATGTAGAAACGCATACACACACATATAAATGTACATATATATATATATATATATATATATATATATAAAGAGAGAGAGAGAGAGAGAGAGAGAGAGAGAGAGAGAGAGAGAGAGAGAGATGGACAAACAAATAGACAGACAGAAGAAGAGTAGGAGTATTAGTGGATGGTATAACCCTACCCATTTCATTAAAATTGTTATTCACAACGTTAAGACCACGAGGTAAGTTTACAATTATAGGGCTTATCGATATAATATACTGGACCAATTTCTCATTTCTCATTCAGTCATTTAATGTACGAAGCTTAAGAGCAAATTTTCATTTAGCTTGTAATTCGGTGAAAGTTATTCTAGTCGTATGAAACATTTGTACGCGAAATTTAGCTTGGAGATTGATAAATGCAAAATGAATGTTTAATTAATAATTTAAAGCAAAACATTATTCAACGTATCTGTTTTCCTTAAGTGAAACGATTATTAAAACATTTCTAGTCCAAATCGATATTTTGAATATGCTACAATTATAAGAAAATGATCGACAATATATTGAAAATTACTAGACATAAAATATATAATGCAATGAAAACGTAAAAAAAAAAAAAAAAAAAAAAAAAAACAATATAAAATTGTGACATTTAATTGTAATTACAATTTTTTTTTTCATTATCTTTTTTTGTCAGAAAAATAATACAGTCTATGTAAATCCAATTTTATTGAAATTTTACCACAATTTTACCATATAATATTGAATTTTACCATAATGATATTTATAAATATGTAAATAGCTAATATATATCTATTTTTTAAAATAAAATAAATTAATATTACAAAAATGGATCGTCGTGGCTCAATTTTTAAAAATGGAAAATTCAAATAAATTTAATATTTTTGATAAATAAATCTCATGAATTGTATTAAAAGAAGGATCTGCTATTGTTAATCAAATAAATTTCTCACATCATACTTTCATAATGTTAAATACAATTTGAAATATTTTCATATAATTCTCAAACATGATTGAAACGAGCAAACTGGAAAAGTCACTGGATCTTAATCACGTTGGGACTTCCCTGTAGGTTAACATCTGTACGTATAATTCAAAGTTTTGTACGCCTAGGCCGCAGTCTAATTACTACATCTTGTACCGGAAGCTGTAAAGGTTTGGCAAGCTACAAAAATCCTTATACACGAGTACGACTGCATTGTAATTTATTATTTCATTTAAAATTATTTACATTTTCCAATAGTAAATTTAATAATTTCATAGAATAGTGCTAAAAATCGTCCCTTACTCATACATACATACGCACACACGCGCACACGCGCACACGCGCACACACACATATGTATATATATATATATATATATATATATATATATATATATATTAGTTTGATATTATAGGATGAATTTCGATATCACATTAATTATCATTATCAAGACTCTGTGAAGTGACGGGGAAAGTAATAATTTCCAATGGATTATTCATCTACGTGTAAGCAAAAACTCCAACTTCCTTCGTAGAGTGTAAATTATCGAGAGCTCAAGTCTAATCCAGTCCCGTCCTAGTACCATCATTGTTTAATACACGAACTGTCCAGTCCTGAATCTGGGTAAGAATTCTGGTGGTCTCGGGATCGCCTGGACCCTTGTTAAACATAATACACATTCGAGTGTGGAGTCGGGGGAGCGGCACTCGGCATGTCTTATCTGTCCTTCGGCAGTTTGTTTGATTTCCGGCTATGTTTCACAGAGCTCGTGTTTGAAGTGTAACGACAACTGCTTTGCCTTGCCTTACCTCGACCGAGGGGTTTTAGCATTGAGTACAACCGATAGGTCTGATCCGGGAAACTTTAGATCATCGGAGGAGAATTTCGCAGCTGCAGATAAGACGCGGATAATCGTTTAAATAACTTCAGTAACGCTAATCTATACATGTTTATATTTATAATTTGTATACGATGACATATCACCTCGTGCTCATATATACACATATGTATGTGCGTCTGTGTGGGCGCCCGTGCAATAATACAGAGAAGTTTTTGAAATTAATCAAAAGTCGTCATTTTCTTTATCAGCCAATATTGATAAATATTAATGAAATATTAATAAAATTTTTACCGCATGTTCACTACTCCACGCAAGCTATCGCTGTAATGTTTATAAAACATTTGCATTGTTTATTAATGTACAGTCGTTTATTATGTATAACTTGTCCATTATGTGAAAACGCGTAAGAGGTATCGATTGCTTTAGAAGCCCTTAACTCTTTAAAATGCTAATAAATTAAGTCAGGAGAGTACGTCGTAGTGTCCGATTAAATTTGTATTTTAGATCGCCAGATTAACAAGAAATAAAAGCCTCCATAAATTGCGGAAGCTCTCGCCGTGGAAACTATTTACTCCAGTTATATCGAAGGGAGTCAGCTCTCATTTCAACGCTGTTAAAGCGCCCGGAAGGCGGAAGAAGGTTCCTGGTCCTCTTTACCCTCTTCGGCCTAACGAACTAAAGAATAACTTGGCGCCCTCGACGCCTTATCTCTAAGTGGAAGAAAATGCAGCTGTAAGGCGGTCTGTGCGAAACTTCAAATTGATGCACTGGACGCACCGAGGGCCACTTGGTCCAAGTGCGTTCCCTTCTTCTTCTTCTTCTCTTCCGGACTCTCCTTCGGAGCTTTTCTTTGGCACGCGCTCGCGTGAGAAAGTTCACGCTCTTTATCCCCTTTTCTTCGTATTTGCTCGGTTTTGGACTGAATTATATTGTCGGGAATTCCAGATGAAGATAATATTTTCACGAAATTATATTTACCCGCTCGACAACGGACATACTTTGCCAAATGATTGGCTTTCTTTTGTATCAATCCGTTTTATCCACTGGAGTTAGATTGATTAACGATTAGATTATTATTGGTTAGACGATTTTTTCGCTTTTGCTCGACAAGTCTTATTTTACGATTGAAATTAATAAAGTGTTACATTATGTATATAATTTATAATTTACAATTCCATAAAAATTTATTATTTATTCATGTAACGTGTAAAAAAGAGAAAGAAGTAAAAGACTACGGAGGAAAAAGACGTCATTTTATTTTAATTGATTTGTAATCGGTTGTATTCTAATTTGTATAATGGATGCTGAGCTCAATCAAATTATCCATACCTACATGTCCATTTTTCATTTCATTTTTCTCATATTAATATTACAACTTTCACCACACGTACAATATAATACTGAGTATGTAAGTATCACTGTTTTACTACTTGCAATAATTATTCTGTATTAATGGTAAAATTTTTATGAACATTCATTACTTTTATTATTTAAAAAGACAACACTGTTTTGCTATTTCATTTTATTCTGTTGTATAAAAAAAAGGACTTTATTATATTTATAAAAACAGTTTAAATAAATTACGTTTATTAGTTAATGTTAATGGAAGGTGACACACTTTTTACGTTATGTATTTTTTTAATTGAAATTAAATTTTTGATAGTCATGCTATTCCTATATAAACCTTAATATTGATGTCGTATGGAAAATAATTGATAATTCAAAATTAAATTAATAATATTTACAATATTTTATATGTATTTAACTAGGAATTACTTTTTATTTTAAATAATAAGGATTAAGGATAAATAATGAAGTAAAAAAGTATAGGATATTTTCTTACAAAAGCCTCTATGAAGTTAGCAGTTACTTTTTGTAGGAGAAAGAAAGGTAAGTGTGCCGTACTTTCTTTCTCTCTTTCGTCAAGCGAGTCGTTACACTGGCCCTCGTTAAGGAAAACAACCAAGTCGTTTTCGAGTTTTGCACAGCTCATCAGAAGGGTCGCACTACGTACGATGCCCAAGGGCTATCGACTTTCTTTCTCCTTCTCTCTTTTATTCTCTCACGCTTTCACTCCTTCCCACCCTCTCTCCTTCATTCTATCTTTCTTTTCTTTTCTCTTCCCTCTTCGTTGTCTTACTTACTTTCTTTCCTCGACATTTTGCTCAACTGAGACATAGGGTAGAGAGAGATCCAAAGTCCCAAGGGTGAAATGGCTCATTCCGCGGCGCACTTATCCGTTGCGCGAACCGTAGATAACCATAGATTAATGGCTTCGTAAGAGAATGATAGAGAGAGAGAGAGACATATAGAGATTCTCATGACTCGCGGCGTCTTTTGCTGGTTGATTTATCGTTTATTGAGAAATATGGCAAGATTCTTTTCTTGCTAGCAGTGAAGCATCACTGCCGTCAAGATTAACCCCCATTTCGCGTCTTTAGCAGTTGATCATTTGGAATAGAGGCTACGTTGTTTTCATCTTTACTCTTTTGCGTCACAAACTCGTAAAAGCGTATCATGAAACCGAAGGCGTCGATTGGTGATAAATTCACTGCTTATTGTGCGTACGCTTAGTTGAAGAAGCACTAAGAAGTTTGGGGTGGAAGAGGGGTGGAAGGATCGTTTTGCCTTTGACCTCGGATCGCTTATTGAGATTATTGTTATTGATTGCTCGAGGAAGATAAGGCGATTATAGGGAATAGAGAGCCAGTATTATGACTGATTATTGATCTGTCAAATAAGAGCGATCAAAACCTATAAAATAACATAGTTTTTCATATTTAAATGGGAAACAAAATATTATCTAAAATATTTCTAAAATATTCTCACTTGAATGATTATAAATCATTAGTTATTTGAAAGAATATACAGGAGAAACTATTATTTGTAAAAAATATAATCAATATATTGAAATTATGCTTCATTTTTCATACATTTCAATTTTTTATAAAAAAATACGTACTAAATATCAATATAAAAAATATGGGCTATAAAAAAATTGAGACGATAATCCATATATTAAGTATAAATTGATAATAATTTTTTAAATATTTAATTATTATTAGATGAAATGTATATTTTATTGATAAAAAATAGCTGTAGGTATAAAATAATTATATTTTGAAATTATTTTGCATGGTAGGAATAAATAGTTTTTCTTTTGATAAATTAATACGTAAGTAAAATTATACGAATGCAATGTAAATTTGTTTATATTTTTTTACATTATGATTGAAAACAGTATAATTCTAATGAATAACTGGCAACATATAGAATATCAAATAGAACAAAAAGAATAATTTCCATTTTTCCTAATGATTAATAATTTTTAATTTTTAAATTGTATTATATTACATTAGATTTATCATTATAGAGTTAAAAATATCTGGCATCTATTAATATTCGTATATCGATCGATGAAATTCAAATAGCAACGAAATGTGAATTGATGTTTGCTTAATGCTAAATTAGCTCGATTAATTGTCAGATAAACTCCGTAATAGAGTGATAAAGCATGATGTTAAATATCCAACCTAAGAACTCTCACGGGTAGGGAGGTGGCCGGGGGCCGGGGGGGGGGCAGAAAGAAAAAATTTAGTTAGGCTGTCGGCATAGAATATTAGTTCTCCGAGTAAATCCTAATACAATTTGGATTCAAACTCATGGAACGGCAAGTTTCCTCTGAAGATTTTGGGGAGAGGGTTAAGGCGTTGCTTGGAAAGTCTGGCTTTATGTTTCGAGAACACGATTGGGACAGATGATCCGTGGACGTGAAGCAGACGAACTATGAGGGTACCAAACTGACGTCATCGTATCCGACAGGAGACAATGCGTCTGCTCGAGTGAGTTGGCGCTGGTCTTGTTGTGTTAGTTATATTATGGGTGGAAGAGGGATGCCTGCTTACCACAGATACGCCCTATGTGCTTCATTGAAGGTGTCATGAAAGATAGAAATGCGTGGCAAGGTGGGGGTGGGTGCGTGGCGAGGCGGGGGAGGGGCGCAGTTTCTTGATATCAAATAAGAAGCGCAGAATAAAAATTGAAATGATGATAACGATTTTGGGGCATCTGTTTTTTAACGACACGCTCATTATTATTAAAATCAAGATATTAATCGATTAATATTAGCTTTTCCTATTTTTATTTTATTTTTCGTGACAAAATTTTGACTAAAATTTACGAATAACGATACATCACCGTAATTATTTTCAATTATATTATCGAAAATTATTACGTTCTAATAGTATATTAGCATATAGAAAATCATTAGAAATTAAATTCTAAGAATGTTGAACATAAACATTTTCTCATATTTCAATAATTCAATGGTAATGTCATTTCTTATTTACATTAATTGTATGTTCATTTAATTTATTATTCAGAAAGTTGAAAATTGATAGAAATCTATACCCCCTGATGAACTTATTGCAATAGAAATTTTATATTACTCCTTCTAGTATTCTCCTTCTAGCCAAATAACTATTTCATAAAAATGAAATAATTTAATTTACTGCATTAATTAGTGATTCTAGCACTACATATGCTAAATAAATACTCAAAATATGAATTAAAGCAATCGCCTCGTTCTATCGCTCAATGCATGCAGAATATTCGAAAAGTGTAAACTATATATAATCATTCGATATTATCCTGTATGGGGGGTCTGTTTATATTATCGAATTAATGTTAAATGCACATAATTTTTGTCTTAAATCCAGCATGCGCACTGATGATCATAACAGGTCCTGAAAAACATTGATTATAAATGGTGTAATGGATACCTATGTGCAAGGGGCGACCAATAAATTGGCATTTTATTATTCCTCATAACATGCTGAAATTATTATTTTCCATACGAATGTTGGCTCCACATGATTGTAGTATATTTGGTACTTAAGCCTTAGGATTATGTATTTTAATTTTAATTTTCAGTTTTATGTTTAGTAAAAGATTTATAATTTTTATAATTAAAAAAGAGTTATATGAATTTCATTTTGTGTAATAAAATATGCATTTAGTGAATTTTTAATGGGCTCGTCATGTTTTAAATGGGATCTTTTTTTCGAGAAAAAAATAATATATATATATATATATATATATATATATATATATATATATATATTTGTTACGGGGTAACGTTCCAAGAATTGATAAAATAACAAATCGTAATATACAATAAATAATACAAATAATACATAAACAAAAATGAAAAATTAACAACAATAAATCATAATCGAAGATAAATTATATATATATATATATATATATATATATATATATATATATATATAGCATTGAATTAACAATAACGACATAATGACTTATTAATTTTATTAAAATGTAATATAAATTTTTAAGGGTTTGCTTAAATGCCAGTAAAATCATTTGTCCTTTGGTGCCGAAATAGACGTTGGGCTTTTGGGGGATGAAGTGTCGGCTAATAACTTACAATAGCTTTGGTAATGAATTTAGTATGTCGAATTGAGTAATAATAAAAGGCGTATACAATGTACTCGTATGTGGTGCGATTCGAATACGAGACAAGTAAATCCAAACTCGAGCTATCCATCAATAGTGCCAATGTCGCACCGACGTCCCATATTCTACGGATGCCGCTGGGCTGCTTGATTTTTCTCGATTAAGCAGTATCAATGACAGCGATTTTGTAATCCGGCAATCAAAATTTGGAGCGAAGGAATTTGGAATTTGTGATTTTTGCACATTATGCTCAGCTCGATAGATGAAATTGCTTATAATGCGCGGATAATAATAATCGGCACTTGGATATCCGATTAGATTTACGTAACGATGCGTCATACTTTGCTAATCGGTAAGGACGCTCGATCTTCCATAGTCCACTTAATTCTTTTTTTGTTGTTTTATTGTTTGTTTTGTTTAACAGTCAATAATGTTCTATTGGCATTGAAGGAAAAAGAAACAAACCAATGAAGTTATCGATAACGTTTTATGAGAATATTGGAGAGAAGTTAAGAGAAATTATCGTGAAAATATGAAATAGAACGTGAATTAAAAGTGAAATATAATCGATGATAATTTGAATTTCTTAACTATTAAAAAATCATCGGCATAGTTTGTTGTTACCTTGAAATTCGTAATTGATCCGTATTAGATGAGCGCACACTGTTCATTAATTACAAGTGGCAAAGCAATCAGCTATAAATGAAAAAAAAGGCACTCCAATGTCTTTACATCGAACAAATCTTCGAGACACTTAGAAAAGTAATTGTATCCTCGCAAGCATCAAAAGCTCTTTATGTGGTAATTATCATTTCACCGACGAAACATTCGTCTGGCATAAGCGGTATAAAATGCACGCTCTCCCCCTAAAATTGGAGTGTCTCTCATTGGTTGAGTAGCCAACCAGCGCGGGGGGAACTTATGATTGTTTATTGGGAAAAATTAACGATCGATTTGTACGGTCATTGTCGGGGACCGCGGCCCAGGGAGGAATAATTATTATTTTATCGTCGTCAGGCTTGAACGCGCTCGTGGAACGCTTTATTTATGGCCGAGCGCGAGCGAGTCCGAGCTTTAAAGCGATTCTCCATGGAAATGCGCAGACAGGTATGGGAGTACGGTCGTTATGCGGTTTATTGGAAACAAAAAATAAAGTACGAGGGAGACGGACCAGGTGGACCCAATGGCCATTTTCCGTTCTATTACCCGCATTAAATTTTCAGCGTAAAAATTAATGCTGCACCATGGGCTAGGACTCGATTAATTTTCCGCCGCTTTTCAAATTTCGATCATTCGAATAGAATCATTGACTATGTTCCGTCAGCAGTCGCATTTGCGTGATAACTTTTGTGCGCTGCACGTTGCTTTGACTCTAATGTGAAAAATCTTAAGCGAATTATTTGAATTCGCAGACTTTCATGCACTTGTGGCTTTGGTAGCTTAATGCCGAAATATCCGTCAATACTGGGACATAAATTTTACAACATTATTTCAATCCTATATTTTACAATTATTTTACGCCCATAAGACTGCCATAAGATTTCTGACGTCGCGTAGTGAATTTTTAATAAAAAATATTCCCAACATTATATCATGGAAATGCTTTTCCCGAAGCCATGCCTTGCACATACGCCTTATCATAGCCCGTTATGATGGAGCGCAAATTTGTTTGTCAACCCAGGAGCGGATCGGTAATCATCGGCTTAACGATCAATGCTATTTCCTTTGAGCTCTATCGTTGTAGTTATGAATTATTATCGGAGCGCGCTACCGAAGCTTGGTCAAACGAAAATGACAAAAGCGATTCCGGCCAAGTTGATTCGAAAGAATCGTCGCGAGTCGCCGTCATAAAATCGATCGTCCTCGAGCATTAATTAGAGGTCGTATTGGGGCTCTAAGGGAAGGGGCGACAGGGGATGGCGGAGATGGTGGCGGGCTTCGACGGTTATAGTAGCAGTGATGGTAGATAGATCGCGAGGGCGGATAGGCGCGGATCCCCGGTCGCAACAGTCAGTGTCCCATTCTGTCGGGAAGCCGTGGACAGGGATAGGACAAGTGTATGATGATTACACAGCGGAAACGATGGCATACGTCATTGAGTTACGATACTGCATTGTTAGCATATATAGCGGCTGGCGTCGGCCGACGTTTCGCAGTGGCGATCATAATGTGATTTGCTAATGGGCCTTGGACGTTTCGCAGTCATCTATCGGCCAATGGCTCGTGCGCGGCTCAGGCTCACCCTCGATGACGAGTAAATAATTTAGCGCTCGTGACGGCTTTTATTGAAAAAAATTGGGACGGACTTTTCGGCGCCAGCGTGGAATAACCGATTTCACCGAGCTTTTCCGCACTATGTCCGCATGTCGGCCACTCTAGATCGCATAACGATGATATTCCCGCTGAGTTTCAAAGGAAACCCGAGCGCGTGATTGATGTATTTTTGACGAATTGCAAAGTGAGTAATATTTTGAAAAAGTAATCTCTCAAAATAATAGCCTTAGCCATATTCATATTGTGGTATTAAATTTTTATTAATTAATCAGGTTTAGTTAGTCAGTCAGCAATGGGCGTGTAATATATCCAAGGGACGGTTTATTCTCTTCCGATGAAACATTATCGTTTCAGCTGAGACGAATGTTAATTATGACATTTGTCGGAAAATAAGGAATAAATTTTTATAATAATGGGGCTATTCGATAAAATAGACTATGGTTTTATGGTACGTTTACGAAGGTAATTCAAATTTAACGGATAAACTATCGCTCAATTGGCAGCCACGCGGAGCAACGAATAGATTAAGTTTGGTAATGCGCGGAGAGAAAAAGAAAGAAAAATTTCTGTAAATAGCGTACTGGTTAGGTTGGTAGAACAGTAAATAAGAACAAAATTTCAGCCTTTCAATACGCTTCTCCTTTAAAGAATTCACTTTGCCATTAATTTTATATTTATATCTTACGTTTGCCCACTATACAGTGTTATAGGAATAAATATATTCGTCATATATTATATTCCTTCATTTCCTTTAATCAACTGTAAAGTGTAATAATATTCATCACTGTTCAGCGGCTCAAATTAATTATATTGGCAATGTAAGTTTATTCGATTCGATTACTTTTGCTCAGGGTCCTTTGTAATATTAATAGTTTAGGTCTATTTATTTAACGATCCAGGAATTCTAATTTAGGTAATTGCATTATTGGAAATAGGAATTTAGTAGATTAAAATTATTTCGCGCTATTTAGATCGAACATCTCCATTGTATTATTAATAGCTTGTGTTTTTCGATGCCATTATATGTCAGTGAGCATTATTAGTCGAAATATTAATTTTTAAAATGTTTTCATATCAATATAAAAATATCTTATTATCGATAATTGTAAAGTATTAATTATTAATATTAAATAATACCTCCGTCGAAAGTCCGTTGAAATATCGATTTTTCAATCTATTGATTTTTTTAAATTTAATTTTGATTGTTTTGGCCAATCCTCCTTACTATCGACGCTATATTTTATTAATTATGAAAAAAAGACTTTGTTTTTTTTTTGTTTTTTTTTTTTCGCGTCTTAATAATTCATTTTAATGAAATATTATCGTTAAACGGCATCGTATAAGGTAGGCTAATGGAAAAATGTTTTCTACCGAGAATTAACAAATGAGTGCGATCGATCGCTATCGTTCATAGATTTTCTTTACAATCGCTAATCGCCCCATAGGAACATGGACGGCGCAAAGTGCGAGCATTGTCCAAAATCGTCCTTTAGCCTTGATTAAAACACGCGACCGAGCGATTTATCATCCCAACCTGTTGCAAACTATTTGTTATCTTAAAACGAGTTTCCATAACGGGAAAAGTTAGCGTTTGTCCACGCAGACGAATTGTTAGGGATTCGGATCATCAAAATCGCCGAGAGCTGCAGCTGCGCTACACGAACAAAACGCTCGAAACCTATCCTCGTCATTTTGAAGCCCGAGATAATGCAGCGTGAAATCGCATTAGTTTCCTAGCCGCGCGCGATATTTACATGGAACGATCACACGCCCTCATATTTCCTGCGTATGTTGGCCCGACGGTTTATCGCATGGCGAGCAATAGTTACAATACTAACAGGCAGCTCGACTAATTTCGCGTGTTTGCTCAATTTAATCCGCTGGACTTTGACGAGAATTAATATGCCACTAATTAATCTATCGCGCGCATCTTTGTTTTCTCATTTTGTTTTTCCCTTTGTTTTGATCTTTTTTTTTTTTTTTTTATTTAGTTTTTTTTTTATATTTGTCTTTGAACTCTTGGAGAATCTTGAAGCCATTTGCTTGGTGTTTATCAGATAGTAGCTCCTCTTCTCGTTTATATCTACTGTTTTATTATATTTCTAAACAAAACAAAAACAAAACAAAAAAAAAACAAAACAAAAAAAAACAAAATTAACTAATTTATATAATTTATAATTTTACGGCAAGTGTAGAATTTCTTGCACGCGTTCGTGATTCATTAGCAATATGATGGGAAAAAATCCTTTTGACAATATCTTAGATTTGAATTAAAGTTTTATAACCAAAACATGATGTTTGCATATAATGTTGAGCAGCTAAATGCAATACAACATTCATTTTAGTACGTTCACACACTCATACATATATATATATATATATATATATATGTGTGTGTGTGTATGTGTGTGTTTACATCGCGCAAGTTTATTATGAAATTTAATTTAATAAATGCTATACATTGATAAATTCCAAAACATTCTATTCATGGAATTCAATCCATGAAATAATTATTCCAATGATTATGATAACGTTAATAGAATGAAAACTTTATCTATTCATTACTTATAAACATTTCATTTAACGCTTAATTTACATTAATTAATACGTAATTTAATTAGATTTATTAATTATTTAAGAACAAATAGAAACTTCATATTGTTATTTTTTCACAATTTCGACTATATTAAGAGTAAATTATTTTGAAGGTACACAACGTATTTATTTACAACAATATCATTAGATCTTTGTATAGCAAGCAAACTTAATAAAAATAAAAATGTGCTCATAAAGTGTTGAGCTATTGTTTTTTTAATCATTTTCTGCTATTATCATATTATAAGCTTATGATGTGACATTGACATCGATACAGTTATTAAGTATTTGACAAGTGACGGTCACCTTTTATTAAATGCATACGACTATCTGTTGGCACAACATGGATTGTAAGTACGTGCATATGTACATATAAATACGTGCAAAGGTAGAAAAAGTTAAGGCGCCATAGTTATTGGTCGAAACGGAGTCCGCTTAATCATCGTTCGTAAATTTCATGAAATCAGATTTATCAAGGCTGCGCACCTAGGCATCATCGAACCTCTCAAACAGTGCTAACGCAAGCCTGTGCCGCGGCAAAAGAGAAAATCAAATATCAGCCGTCGTTTAATCATACGCTTCTCCCACCCCTCACCCTCCCGCGATACCGAGCGACGCGCTCTATCGCGCTCTTTTTCTAGATCTGTCGCTCTTCATCGGCGCTGGGAGCGCTGACAATGCTGCAGCAGCGATGCACGCGTTGCGGCCCTAATAAAACTATGATCGCCCCCGGATAAAACAGTGCGAGTGCATGTTGGTAATTAGCGGTACGCATAAATCATTGGCAACGCCGCACGTAAAATGCATGCGCACACGCCAGAGTGCACTCAAGCGCCTCTTACTATCCCAGCCCCCCCTCCCCCCCCCCACCATCCTCACCACCCTCACCGCCCTCACCGCCCTCACCGCCCTCACCGCCCTCACCGCCCTCGCCCCCCTCGCGCAAACCCTCGGCCCCCTCACCACCAACACCGCCGACGCCGCTCCCATAAGCCCCGCTTGCCAATATGCAGGATAGGCCGTGTACGATTATAACTCCGGTGTATGCATTTCGTTTCTCCCCGCGTTGCGCCGCCACCTGGCTCTTTAAATTTCCAAATGCACGAGGCACGCATGGAACCGTGCGGCTTAATGATAAAGCTGATTTAATGCGTTTCTTACACAGATAGTTTGCGGCTTATGATTTCTCGCTTCAATAATGGCCTCGCGTGATCTGTGCTGCCAACGTGCAAGGTGGAAATGATATATCATGCTCTACAACTCCGACGCCTGCATTTGCAACGATTCCAGTGAGTTTTTAATGAAAACAGCAGCCTCGTATTATAAAGTGTTAATTGTACTTTCCAATCTATCCGACTCGTAAGAATGAGCCATGCACGCGTAATTGTAGCGAGGATAATGTGAAATAATGTGGCTACATATGGAAGCGTGTACGGATATATGAGCAATCATAGCTCGTATTTATTAGCCGCAACAAGCTTAACAACGCGTATTTATACAGGAAATATATAAAGCATATGTAAGTTAATGTAATTATTCGGATGCGCCAAATCCCCAGGCATTCTCAATCGTATCTCTATTTGTATAAATGATTTTTACATTACTATTTTGTCACCGTCCTGCTCAATGACAGTGGCAATGTATTCCACCAGGATATATTAATATATTAGCCATTAATTTATTAACTCCCCTATGATATTATTTTATATACTGCTATTGGTCGTATTTATGCAAGAATTATATTAATTTATACGAGAATTAGATAAATTTGACACATTATATGTCACGGCAGATGTATGTATTATTTGTTGCGAATATCTAAACTACGCCAATCTAGTGATTTATAAATGTTATTGGATCGGTTGATGTAATTCATATGTCAGGTTTTATGAACTTTATACATTTATTTATATTAAAGATAGATTTATACGAATAATTTCAACTCGTAGAGGATTTGTTGTAAACTATAGGATTAGAAAATAATGCTAATTTTATGCTACGTAATATCACATTATTATATATTGATAATGTTTTGGGCAAACAGGCAGTTGATAAATATTTTCCTCTAATTATCCTAGAAATTTGTTTGAGAAATTTTTCAAAACATAAATTAATGCCCATTCGGATTTGAAGGGCCTTGGGAGAAAATTACAATCGCCAGTGTATTCGCACGAATTAATGTAAGTCTCAATACGACATTTATAAATGTCGTATGAACATTAATTTCGGGACATATGTGCGCTTGAGCTTTTTGAGATGCAGTCGTGCAAAATACGTCGACGTAATCCTATTTGAATCGGAACCCTATCAACATCAGAGAATAGAAATTCGACTTCGTGGATAGGGATAGCCGATAGTCTCCAATACAGCTCTGAATTAAATAAATTTAGGGGTTAAACGTAATGGGTTTGCATGGAAGTGTGATTTCCATCGATCATTATTGAATGAAACTCAATTTTATATTTCACTTCTATTGTGATGTTGCATAAAGCTCCCACGTAACTTTTATAAAGATATTTCTGATTAATTTGATCATCATGCATATAATTGATAGAAATTTCATTGAATAATATTGAAAATATGATGATACGTTATGCAATGAAAAAGATGCACATGTTAAAAGGTTATTAAATTTTTAATTCTTTATGAAGTATAATGGAAGAATTGAATTTTTATTAGAGAATTGTCATTTCAACTACTATTTATTTCTGTATTTATTTCATTTATAATTTGATTATACCTATTGGCTCCTATCTCTTTATATACAAAATTACATTCAAAATAATATTTATATTATTATTTTTATTTATTCTTCTTATAAATTTAGCAGAAAAATTGAACATTCTTCGAAAACGTAAATCTTCATATCTAATGGTCCATCAATTGAGAAAGTGAACATGAAAATGTTCAAAATTTAAACCGAAATTGTATCCGACATTTCAACGAAAATTCTTAACGATACAAAAGTTCTTTAGTAAAGCAGCTGAGACAACTGATCGAGAGGATAAATAAAAGATATAATTTATCTTATCGTCCTTGCTTGTTCAATCGCATATCTACATAATGGGAATCGACTTAATTTAGATATTTGCATACTGGATCGGTAATCTAGAATTATCTAAATGATTGTGCAGGCAATTGTCCATTAACGAGAGTCGAGAGTTCGGGTCCAGTGGCAGAATACAGAATAAATGCCGAGCTTTTCTCATAAAAGCGGATATGTGAAAGTGTCCAATGAAAGCAGGAATGACGAT